>NW_026855922.1:0-238922 GCF_026571515.1 Ruditapes philippinarum | reverse complement strand
ATCAGGTTATTCCAACACAAAAATTTTTTTAATCCAAAGAATAAAACCAGCCAAACATATGGATACAAGGCATTTGTGTAATTTTTATTTTTATCGTTGGGGCTAACACATCAAAGTCTTAAAAAATAAGAAATTATTTTGTGTAAGCAATGTCTTACTATTTGAGGTAAGTCGGACATTTAAAAGGTGTCCTCTAATATGATTTCTTGTAAAAATTATGGCAAACTATATAAATGGGCTTTTTTGTTCCCGGGGGTGCCATCCGATTTTTCGCAGAACTCAGGGGCTGTCCAAAGAAAACTTTTGTGAAAGAAGTAAAAAAATTTTGAAAATTTTATTGCAGAAAAAAGAATGATATTTTTGATTTTTTTGCTTAAGGGGCAAAAAAACCTTTGACGCAATTTTTATTTTTTATGGCTGAACTTTATATAATGTGAAAAATGGCTGGAGTATGTCATCATTAAAGGACTGGCCATAATAAATATGAAGTCTGATTAAAACTTAGACTTTCAGTAGCTCTTGGTTTACTATTTTGACCGAAAAATATCTGAAAATTACAGCAGCAAACATGACACTCAACGATACCTCACAGGTAGTGTAAATGTTTATGACCGATTTACGCGTTTCTTCAATATTTGTACTTCAAGGAAAAAGTCGGACGAAGGGCTCAAAGCAATTTCTTTTCTTATAAGACAAGATGATTGAAACATTTTTCAAAAGTTAAAAATGTACAACAAAAATATATCTCAATTATCTCCATAAAGAAGTTCCCGCCGTTAACGGAAGCTAAGCTTTTAGAGATAAAATATTGTGTTCCCAATTTACAAAACTGCTGACAATACCGTAAAACAGAATCATCAATGCCAGCACAAATAATGTCTTTGTCGTGAAAGATGATTACTATTATCAACCGTATGCTCTTTTATGTTTTCGGAATGACCAAAATCTTTATTAATATTTAGAATGTCGTGAATCATACTTTTTATTTTTCTTGTTTAATGACGGATATTTCTTAATCAATATATCCTGTTTATTAATAAAGACAAGCAGTTATTCTGTAAAGTTGATATATACTGACATTAACAGTATCTTCAGTTGTGTAATTCAGTGAAAATAAAGTATTGGTGAAATATCTTTAAAAAAATCGGCATAAGATTTTTCAATGATGCTGCCGAAGCGGAATAAAATGAATCATTTAATATAAATGATAATGATTACCGATCTAACTGTTTCAGTTGAAACACACATGTTAAAAAGGTTTGTTATTTTGCCCTAAGATTCAAGAAAACTAAAATGTGTATTTCAAACACAATTATTTAAACTTTAACCTCATATAGACGAGTTTTGCCGGCTTTTAATCCCCTTCCTGAAGCCTCAAATAGTTAAAAAAAACCCTATTTTTCCCCAAAGACTTGTTTTTTTTTGAAAAAAGGGTTTTAAAAAGGGGGCCCCTTTTTTTCAGCCCGCCCCCATAAAAAGTACATAAGGGGGGGAAAATTTACCTTTTTTAATGGGGGGAAACCCCCCAAACCCCCGAAAAAAGCCCTTTTAACAAAAAACTTTTTAAACTTCATTCACCACTTTGAAATTTTAAAGAAATTTCAAGGGGAAAATAAGTGTTTTTTTGGGAATTTTAAAATGTCCCCCCGTTGCATGGTACTTGAACAGAAATTTAAAATGGTGCTTTAAAATGGGTATGGTTAGTCAAATTGGGCCAAATTTTTTCAACTGAAGCAATTTTAACTTTCAAGCGTTTGAAATTTTAAAGAGGGTTTTTTCCGGGAAAACCGCCCTTTTTCACCAATATGGCAGTAAGGTTTAAAATAACACTGCCCCTCAAAATTGGGTTTATATATTAAAAGGTTCGCTGCAATTTCCCGTTAACTTTGGAAAAAAAAAGGAAAAAGAAAGGAAATAAAAGTGGTGAAAATATCAGACTTGATATATGTTATATTATGTATGGTTATATTTTTTTTTAAAGATGAGATACAAATTTTATCCAATGACCTCTTGATAAATCCATATATAGAAGTTGTGAAAAAGCTAAATTAATAAATCAATGGCAGACACAACATGGAAGTTTATAAGAAATAATTACAAATATGTTATAACAAATAAGTACTAAAATATCACTCCGGACCATGTGATACATTACATAAGTTAATTTTTGTGCAAAAATAACTTTTATTTCAGAAACGGTATTCTCAAGAGTGGCGTAACCACGAGTAAGAATACTGGTTTTGAATGTCACGAGATGAAATAAAATTACATTTTACAGGTATGTAAATAGTTTCATGACAATTCTTTTCATAGAGAATTTTAAACTAAAAATTACATATCGTGTCCTTCAATTTGTAATTTGAACTTGGATGTTAATTATCATAGCTAAGATGACATTCTTTTCATGATATCATTTTTTTAAAAGATGATAATCTTGTTTAGTTTAAACATATTTTATTACATTAAATACATGTTAACATACATATTATACAAATAATGAGTATATATCAAAATGCAAATGGGTTGGGCAACAAGTTTTGACAACATTAGATTAAGCCCTTCCCAAAATAATAATCTGGTGTGAATGTAAGCGCATAATTTCCCATTTACATGAATGCTTTTAACAGAAAAATATCCCTAATCTTTCTATTATATAGCTGCCTTTTTAGAGCGCTTAGCTGGTTGAGATTATAAAGACATTTTCGTTTAGAAATTAGTAAATAATTAACTAAGACTGATAAATGGTGATAAGTTTCACTGTTTCCATTATTACTTTTAGTAAATTTAGGTATATGTTATTAAAAATACTATTTAGTTAATCAAGAACTTTTTACCGTTTTATATATGTTTTTTAGTTAAGTCGAATAATAACAATGATAGTAATCATAGGTAAAGTATTGCGGTCTAGTACATTAGGTTCCTCTAAGCTTTGATTTGTATATTTTTTTCTACTTAATTACTGAAACATAATGATTTGTATGCTCATAGATCTAAATTCAAAGTCAGGTTGAAAGTCCTGGTTAATCCAAAATGAAAAGAAACAATTTTTCAGATCATTATATTGCCGATGACTAGAGCCTTTCGGAAGATTGGTCAGATAACATTCAATTACATGTTGTTTTTTTTCTCTAAAAATAATTTGAAATAAAAGCATTATTAATTTGTAAGAATGTTTCGACGAAGATTTTTTTATTCTAAGCCTTGAAAAAGATTTTACTTCCCTTTATCAATTTGAGTTTGATGTTTTTTGTAATATTAATTCAATTACTAGTATATTTTTCACCATTTGATGGTCATTTGTGGTAAAAGGATTGCCTTTACTGGTTGAGGCATCATAATTACAGCCACCGATTAACCCTCCGTGATCGTTAGATGCGATATAGGGTTCTATATTTACAGGAGTTTTTGCATAAGTGAGTTTTTTTACCCCTGGTAAAAGTATGTAACACCCGAGGTAAGCCAAAATCATCTTTCCTGTTTCGGCGCCATATGACCTAAACTGTGTGAGATCGCCGTAAACCAAACAAAAACAAAACAACCATATTGTGGTGAATACATTGTTTTGTTTCAGACAGAACGTATACTGTAGACAGGAGCATTATCTATTGGATATGACCACAGTTAAAGAATTTTTCCAATTACATAGAATAAATGAACACATCTTTAATTTCTCATCTTACATCTTTAATTTCTAATCTTACAAAGAAACATATACTAGTATCATATTGTTACATAAAAAATCTATTATAAAAACATTGAAGTCAATTTCTTCAACTATCCCTGCTATGTGAGAGCGGGAAAATAATCTCCTTTCAACAGTAATAATTGATTAAAATGTCAACACATCGGCTCTACAGATTTTCTAATTTCCGCTGAATCTATGAAATACTCTATATAAATTGATGTCAAGGTCTGTTATGATTGGGATATCTGTTGAGAAGATTATATCAAATATGCCACAAAAAAATGAAACAAGATTTCAAATGTTATTCCCTGCTATGAAACAAACTCGATTTCACTTAGTCACTTATTACATGGAAAACATTGTATATTGAAAAAATAACGAACGAACGAGCAAATGAATTAATGGACGAAAGAACGAACGAAAGATTGAATAAAACAATCACAAAATAAATTTCCTACTTCGCAATTTATTTTATTTTTCTTTTATAAAGTTCAGTTTCAGGTTTTAAGTAAATCCTCTATCTAGTACATGTATATTCGTACTCGAGATATATAACGAGTGTTATCAGATTGATATTGAGAGATTCCGATATAACGTCCTAAATGACAATGGTCATAATTATCATCTTATATAACTTAAAACCTCAGAGAATCATCAATGACAATACTTTATCAGTTCACGTACCTCTAAAGGCAATTCTGTTGGCTGATTAATTTCACTTCTTTAATATTTTCAAATAATTTAATCCATTAAAAGGGGGACGTAATGTTAATATTCAAGAATTGACGATAAATTGTAAGGTTACAGGTACAATATTATCACAATATGAAGACTGCTATCGTATATTATATGGGACTGTGTCCCTTCTTCGTTTTCTGTTTCACAATTCACTAGCTGTAAAAGGCTATAATGACTGTCAGTTTAGATTTGAAAACATCTGCAGAAACTACGCAAATGAGAATAATAATCACATTTGCAGATCAAATATCGGGAAATAATTAAAATGCCAAAATCTCTGCACAGGCATTAAAGTCAAAGCTTTATCATGACTCGTGTACATGTATGCATAGATCACAATCGAGTTAGATAAAAAGTTTTATAATTTCAACTACAACTATCACAGCGCAGAAGAAGAAAAAAGAAAACATCAAAACATATTGAATGCAGTGTGTATATATGATACACAAAAGAAATGATTCCTAAAATGACAGTAATATCATTTATTCATGCTTGAACACTTATACTTACTCGAATCATTATGAAATGCGTCCCGCTTGTTTTTGAACTCCATTTCGAAGAAACTTTTTGGTCCGAAGCCTTTGATTTTAAGAAGAAATCGGCTGTCAACCACACAATTGCTGCTACGCAATCGTCCATGCACGTGAACATCGCTGTTATGGAGGTATTTCATACCCTGTATAATATATATGTTTTAAAGCATTTTTTACCTATTCATCAACAGAAAAAATATTATTTATAGAATTAAGTTTATTTATTTTTCATTCGATAAAAATTAATCGGAAGCATGCCAATGTCTGTATTTACCTAATTTTTGAACATTCTAACTGATCAAATTATAATTTTAGACGCAAATCATGTTTATATTAAATATAATGATATTTCAATTACGTACATAAAATGTTAAAGGAAAAACATAAATCTTCATATGTCTCTTGGCAACATGCTTAAAGCTGAATCTTATAAATTTCATTAAACAGAATAAGATTCATTTCGTTAATAAAAGGGGGATCATATCGACCTTCGTTCTTATTTTAGTGTCCAGACGACAAAAATGAGTTTAATAAGAAACATGTCTTCAGCCACCCCGTGACTAAATCAAAAGTACATTTTATGTTTGCACGAGAAACCATTCTTGGTCATTTACAAACATGGCTTCAAGTGGCATGCTTAAAATAACGGATGTTTTCATACAATAGTTTTCTTCTTTTATTCATTGGTTACAGGTAAATGATAGGCCTAGTGCATTGTGAAGCTTTAACGGTAAAAAGTTTCTATGCATACTCGGATAAGATATAAAAATCCCGCATTTCTCATGTTCCGGATAACAACTATTGACTTGTGAATCTCGACAGCTTGTGCGCAAGCAAGAGCTAATCATAGTCATCATTTTGTATCTGAACTTTATTGTAACCGTGAGGTTATCCTTTTAAGATACATGTAGTAATTTATGAACAATATTTTACTGTTAAAAAGGAACTGTAGAATGCTTGGCCTTTTAGACCCATGGCAAAATATTGTCCTATATTTATAAAATGAAATTTTAAAGAATACTTCACTTTTCATGTAGACTTTTTGATCTAATTAGATCAGATGTTTGAAACCAGGAAAAGCCCCATAGACAGAGTAAAAACTTTATAAACATAAATAAATTCCCACAACAAAATGTTCGAATACTTATATTTTGTAAAATAGTGTCAAATGATTTCTTAACAAGCATAGCTTAAAGAAAATAAAATGATTTAGTTCTGTTTTATGATTTAGTTTGAAGAAAGCAGTATGTTTGTACGAAAATTAGCTCTGGGCATTAAACTGTAAAACTAATAAAAAATAATTTTCCCGCAATTTCAAACAGGATATTTCTTTTGAATTTTACTAGATCAATAACGTTGGAAAATGTGACACCCATAAAATATTATTATGATGTTTTATAAAAAGAACTTATTCTGTTCATTTTTCAAGACTAATCTTGTATCCATGTTTTGCAAATGTAATGATATTTACATTAATCAGACAAACAAAACTAGAGTATAAATGCCACCTTACCTAAAGGGAAATTACAACTATTAAATGAGAAAGAAATTGACATATGAATGTATCGTATTTGTGGAAAAACGATCCATAAAATACTGCATGGATAAGACGATCATATAACGTCTAACATGATACTTTACGAGAATACAGCTTATTTCTCTCGTTCTTCGGAAGTAATAATTCTCAAAACTAAAGTCCTGAAGACTGAAAAATATCTTAAGCTTGGTATATAAGAGATGTTGCACTTTTAAATGACTCTAACTATTATGTGTTTCTCCATTGCTCAAGAGAGATTTCTCCTTATCCAGGGTGGCCATTGCACGTGACTTGTAACCAGTTTATGCGTGGTGCTATCAAACTCCATATCATTTCTGATGTCACAAGACCCGTCGGATAGCCATCCCGGTATCAAAAATATCAAACCATGAAAGACAACATCATTACCTGCACAATATCGTTGATCAGAGAATGCCGAAATGACCAGTCCAGTTCTATACCTTCATTTGCTATGATATCCTGAAAAAAAACAACAACACATTTTACTTGAATTATTTTTTTACATAAAATCGCGAAAATTATTAACATTGAAATATTGACAAATACAAGGACCATTTAATGACTTCATACATTGAATTATTCTTTGCAATATCTCAAACTATATTAATGCTTTTCTGTCTGATGAAAGGTAAAAATCAAATACTTTTAAGAAATTGATATATAGATAAAATATGGTTACAAAAAGTACTAGTAATTAAAGAACTTTTGCTGTATAGAAAATCATGTTAAAACGCACTTTATCTTTAACAAGTTAATACTTTGTTTCAAATATTTCTCTAGCCAGTCCATTATCACTTAAATAAGTATGCAGAATTAGTTTTTGATACATGGAATATTGAATCTATTTTTACCCTGTAGACACCAAAACGACAAATGAAAAGTACATGTAATTATTTATTTGTCGATTCAGTGTGATGTCATGATATCTTTTCGTTGACTCACTATAACTTTGATTTCCTAAATAAGTGTCATTTTTATCGTGTAGTTGTTTTGGATGCTGTAGCGATGTCAATACCCTAGAAGATGACTGTTTTAGGTATCGTGAATTAACAACAAAAGCACTGAGCGTTTCGAAGAATAAATTAACATATTACCATAAGGCTTCCCCTTGGACAAAGCTCTGATAAAACAGAAATATTTCCCGTTTCAGTACAGGCTCCAATAAATGTCTCCAAATTATTGTGCCGCAGGTGATACAACTAAAATGAGATTTGATAAAACAGACATAAGTGTTACCATTACCATTAGCTAAATGTGAACAAATAAAGATACGCTGGTAAGATTTTTATAAAAGTATAACATTTGGTTACAGAATTTCGTCCGATACCATCAGAACATTTTGTATTTGTCGATGTTTTATGATAAAAGCGCCTGTTTTTCCAATAGTTTTATCGGTTGATAACACAAACAAATATCTGATATAAAGTACAATTGCATACTTTTTGTAGTTGAAAATGGTATAATAAGTTGGTAGAGAACTTTAGTGGCCGTTTGTGTGAAAATAATAGAATGACTTCTACATAAATACAGACCCTGCTATGTCATGTTTCATTCAGCTAAACACATACATGTAATTAATATTATTCTATAATTATGATATATGCAAACAAACTAACATACCCGTCTCATTCGGACAAGACCTTATGAATCAAATGGACGAAAAATGATTTTGCTTTGATAAAACAAAGCATTCCTTATATAAACAATTCGAGCCATTATTACCTGTATTTCATCGTGTACACATCTCAGCCTAAAATATACCATATAAGTTGTACACTATCAGCTAATATACCATAAAACTTTGTGTACACTCTCAGCTTAAAGTATACCATATAACTTGTAATAAACCTGGTATCATCGTGTACACTCTCAGCCTAAAATATACCATATAACTTGTGTACACTCTCAGCTTAAAGTATACCATATAACTTGTGTACACTCTCAGCTTAAAATATACCATATAACTTGTAATACACCTGTTATCATCGTGTACACTCTCAGCCTAAAATATATCATATAACTTGTGTACACTCTCAGCCTAAAATATACCATATAACTTGTGTACACTCTCAGCTTAAAATATACCATATAACTTGTGTACACTCTCAGCCTAAAATATACCATATAACTTGTGCACACTCTTAGCCTAAAATATACTATATGACGTAATAAATCTGGTATCATCGTGTACACTCTCGGCCTAAACTATACCATATAACTTGTAATAAACAAAAACAAGCAGTATCTCTGACGTGGCATTAATGATTCAACTCTTATAAGATTGATAATACAGCTACATTTTATTTTCTTCAGCCCGATGAAAGGTTTTATACAGTATTTAGAAGCTTAGAGTTATGTGTATTCCTATACAATGTTTGTACTACGTTGATGTTTTCTACATCAAAATGCCTTTGTGTAACATATTAATTGTGTAATTTGTACGTTGATTGTGAAATAAAGAAACAAATATGATAACGAAAGGTCATGATAATTATTGTGAAGACATAAATAAGATAATATTGTCAGTAAGTTTCCTTCTTATATAACAAAGGCGTATAAAAGGCCTATTTCCAATTTGACTTTTCTTTAAAATCATGCCTGGTCTCATGATGCAGCTACTTTTCCCAAAAAAATCTGAACTTACATCAGCTTTTTTACTTCTCTTTGCAATTTAAGCGATGATTTTCCCAAATATCAAGAGGCTAAGGCCTCTTCCAAATTAACTGAGAAAAACCACTAATTGAAAATGGTATCAAATGATAACATGAGGAGTTCAGCAACTATCAATATAATGTATAAGATCATAGCGCTTAATTTCATATGAACCGTTTTGTAGAAACAATTAACAAATTTATTAGATATTATTACTGATAACTAATGTATATTTTATGTGGGGTATAAAAACGCACAACAGATGTGAACTTACATCTTGTTCTATTGACATTTTAGATTTAGAAAATCCTGACATCACACTCCCCTTTGTCTTCAAAACATCAACATCTTTCCAACTAATTCGCCATCGCATATCCTTATTCAATTTTCTGCGACTGAAATTAGGATTGAACATCTGGTATGTATTGTAAAAGGAATTGGATTTCAACGAGACCCACCCTACAACTTATCCCACAAACAAACAAACAAACGAACGAACGAAACGAACGAAACGAACAAACACACATCAAAACACACAAACAAACAAATTAAAAAATAGACAAAAAAAAACAACAACAAAATACAAAGGAAAAAAAAAAAAAAAAAAAAAAAAAAAAAAAAAAATGGAGATCTAATTAGATGAAAAAAAAATAAATAAAAAAAAAAAACACAAAAAAACACGAAACATTTAAAATAACAGGGACTACTAATCTATTTGAAACATTATTACTTGTGTTAAAACAGAAATCAGATCTCCTATTTTGTGACAAAAATATCCCGTAAATAATAAGACAAAAAATCAGACCTTCTTATTTTAATTAGAACACGACCTTTTTCGTCATGTATAAACCCACGTGTAGTTAGATATATAATTTTTCTAAAAGCACTCATTAGAAAAGAAGAAAAAAAAAAAAATGACTCTTGGAAATAATGAGTAAAGTTAATTTTAATTAATTGGCTGGGAAAAATATTTCTCAACAAAATGATCAACCATTTTAGTCATTGTTTTACCTGTAACGACATTGAATTATGATGATCGCTATGAGTACAGATATTAAACAACTGCAATTATTCCAATCACTGCCTGAGTTGATAAGCGTTCTAAAATAGAAATTAAAACAAAATTATTTGATGAAATACTTGGCCCTCAAGTCAACTGATATAAGGCATATTTTATGATAGGACACAGAGTCACAAGCTGAGCTTACAGATCAAAGGGGGGACATTTTCTTCGGCAGCTGGTAAAGATAGAATCAGTTATATTATAAGTTTGTCTTCAGAACATTGAATGATTTACAAGGGAAAACTAATCATAGTCTTATTGAATATGTGTTCGTATAGTGATAATAAAACGAAAGGACATGATTTATATATAGTGTCATTATACATATATATCGTCATTGATAAAATATATAAAAACTTTATTTGTAATATACGAGATATTGATTCTGTGATAGGATTGAACGTATTTATGTAAACTCTACGATAAAAAGTTTTTAAATGGTACAAGTACTTTGAATGGTATCAAAGATTACATATATTCCAGTTGTGTAATAGAACCAATCAGTTCCGGGTCTAATATATCTTTACTAGTATATAAATGTGCCAAAATACGACTACCGAAATATTATTAATAACGCTGTTTTCTTCTATACAGACATCTATATCATATTTTGTTTAAAATCTCTATATAGAGCGCTTCCTAAAAATTTGATACTTTTCAACAAAGTTAGACATACTTTAACACACTTTACCGAGCTAACAACATTTTGGGCGTCTCAGGGGATTCCGGTTTTCTTTAATTCAATTAAATTTGTGTTATGAAATACTTATTACAGTTCTAACATACAAATTGAAATGAATAAATTAGACTTAAGTTTGTCCAAAGCAGAGCAAAAATGAAAATGTTACAGACTCGGTTTGATTTGGTTTGCCAATATTACGTAACGTGTCAAAATGTGCCTTTGAGTTTAAATCACATATTTTTACACAACTTTCACTTATTTATATTGCAGGTAAATTTATCTGTATTTTACAAGTATTTAATGGATTTAATTAGAAAATGTCCTCTTTTATAATGGCTGTGTTTAAAAGTAACATACTTAAATATTCCATGTAAAATGACAATTTTGGGCTAGAATTTTTAACATGTTGTTAAATAGATGATTCTAATGTCATTTTGTATTCGAAGTTATGATTGTTTAAAAACCTATAACACTTTGCAAGCAAATAACAAAATATTTTATTCAGTTTTCGCATAACAACTATTACGAGATTTCTGTTAGAAATATTTTACACTTTCCTAGAGATAAATAGGGTAATTCTTAAAATCATTCAATCCTCGTCACTGATTTATCTTAATACTAAAAGTCACATTTAATCCCGTTCCCTCATCATTGATCAGCTGTCATGAACAAACATTTTATGCTCATGATCATATTACAAAGCTAACTGACCGAGATTGTTTTTTTATTAAAACCAATCATTATAAAAATCTTTGCTTCCTTTAAGTATCAAACATCAATGCGATATATTTATCTTTATAAAATCATTCGCTCTAATATACCGATCTCAGTATAGCAGTACTATTAGGATCTACAAAGTACTGTCATTATCAAATGTCAAAATACTGCTTCAGCCAGTGTCTAAGGTTGGGGGTGTGTTAGTCGTAACTTGTACTTTCCAGGTATCGTCCCTAAACAGACCAATTAAACCGAGTGATGTTAGGGTTGTAGGTTTTTGGGGGGGGGGGTATGCCAACATTTTAATTTACTGTTTTTGACTTATCGTATTTCACAAAACGGTATGATAAAGGCAATAATTTGTGAATGAAATATTGAAGTTTATATCATACTGACTTTATAGGAACTGCTTCTAATATATAAAAATCTAGTTTTTTTAG
Organism: Ruditapes philippinarum; assembly: GCF_026571515.1. Classification (NCBI taxonomy): domain Eukaryota; kingdom Metazoa; phylum Mollusca; class Bivalvia; order Venerida; family Veneridae; genus Ruditapes; species Ruditapes philippinarum. The sequence goes on along the minus strand of NW_026855922.1, from coordinate 226,854 downwards.
TTTATAACTGACAGGGCATTTTCTTCGTTAATTTAATGAACAAAATCTAGTTTATTTTCTTTTTTCATGTCAAGGTTTTGAAAAATGTGTGTCAACATGATAAACACAAACACATGACATTCGAACAGTATAACCGTATACGGCAGAATGACTAGATGTTTCAATTTGCTAATTGAAAGAGAGAATCAGACAGGAAACTCGTCAGTAAAGTAGACGTATGAACAGCCCTTTTGTGAAACACCCTGAGACAATCAAATCGTGCAGACTTGTAATGTATCTCCTGTTTTGTATGCTGACGTAGAAAGAACTATAATTGTTGGTAATAAACACCAATTCCTCAGAAATATTTCTTGATATATCTTATATCTATATCTTAAATTTAAACAAAAGTTATCAATGTGATTGAGCCTTATTATTGACAGAACCTAATAGATTTAAAAAAACAACAAAAAAACAATTGTATCGATAAATTGTATCTTTGTCGGGAGGAATCTGCTACATGTCAACTTGTATTCTATTGAAAGAGAATCAGGAAAAGATTGAAAACATTGAAAAAATACATTTCTTTGCGTTATTGTTGGATAACACATATTGTACGCGACTTTGTGTCTGACCTCCTAACGAGTGACACTACAACATCCAACAATAGAGCATTTTAAGTATACTCTCTGAGCCACATGCAATATGTATTAACCTGACAACTTTAGTCCACTGATGAATCTGACTGGGGTGAAAGGGCCCGTATGGAATCTATTGGAACTACAAATAAATAGACGACTGTCATACCTAAGCGTAACGGTCTTAGCAGGTTGATTTTTGTCAGATTTGTTTAACCCTACTTAATAGCCAAATAACAAATATTTTATAAAGATTATATGCCAAAGTCAATTTCAAGAACAAAAGTTATTTAGCTCTTCATATACTACTATATTTGGACCAAATGTCTCTACTGTTGTTAAAGTTAACCTTGCCTCATTACTGAACTGAGGAAAGCATCAAGCGATATGAATAGGTTTTAGCGTATAATAAATATGATTAAACACAGAATTTACAGCCTGGTGAACCGGTTTTTTTTTGTTTTAAAAAATTGAATTCCGGTATAAAACATGTAGAACAATATAATAACCACTTTACACATGAAACACTTCATAAATTTACGTTTAACATTCAATATTTATTCATTACGAAAGAAAACTTTATTATAACAATAAATTTACAAATTTCGTTATATTTATTGCGGCAAAGCCAGAGTTAAAGAAATTCACCAGACCGTCTACTTAGTAAAAAATACTATCTCTCTTTGCTCCAATATCTAAAATCATGAGCAAATATCACATTACTTTAGTCACTTCATAGACTAAAGTTTCATGATGATATTGTACTGCAGCAAGAGGGCACTCATTGTTAATATATCTTATATAGCTATAAATTATCGCAGTCTACTGCAGATTCTATGCGATTGGAATAAAGAGTGCTAATTTTATTATTATCTCTACAAAGAGTAAGCATCAAATAAACTTATGAGAAGACATTTTTATGTCCAGAATTGTTGTGCTCTACATCATATAGTGAAAAGTACTCTTCATCTATTTTTCTGATGTTCACAGTGGTCAAAACCTGGATATATTATTCGAACTATCCAAGTGCCTGAATATTATTATCATTTATCTAGATTATGTTTTTGTATAATACTTTTTTTATCATTATTCTTATTTCTTATAGATTTATTGACCTATGTATCAATTAGTTCACTTTAGTTCCGTATAATAGACTTTTTCACTACTATTCCAACTATTTCTCAATACTATGAGGTTTTGTCTGTCAGCATAATTCATTTCCATATTTTAGAGCTACAAAAACTGTCTTAACCCCAAGTATCACTATATAAGTCATTTACTAACGATTATTCTTCCATCTTGTATCATCTTGTTATTATACGATTCATTCAAACGAGACAAATGTATTCAAGACAATCTACATTTATTAGATTGTGCTGAAACATCAAAGGATATTTTCACTTCAATTTAAGCAATGGAGCTGACAATCTGTAGTCAATTAAATGAGACAATTTATGCGTTCTCGACCATATTTTCCGTCAAAATATTTATTTATGTGGAATCACAAGCCATAATCAATTGTCATAAATATAAGATGTAAATTTAGTATTTTATGATGCGATTTAGCAGTTGTATTGCTATACAGCTAAATATAATTATGCGTAGGTTAAGCTGTTCTATTAACAAACTTGTAACATTGTTTATTTTAATTGAGCATTTTTATTCTTTCCTACTAGTCATCCAGACTTATAATTTATTTCTGTTATCATTATGTACCATTTAAACCCGATAATTACCTTTGATTACTGAAATCATATTGCACTGATTCCACAGCGAAGATAAATCCAAATCAAGATAAATCATCGATGACTGATAATATATGGATAATCATATAAATATATGTCACACAAAAGTCACTTACAAGCTTGATGATCATCAATACCGACATTGTTTATCGTACACGGCACATATATGCATCATACTTTATAAAACATCCAAACCATATAACAAGTACACAGTTATGCTTACAAAATACTTTGTAGTGAAATGTTTCCACATATTGTTCCAGTTTTTTTAGATTGTAGTTCACTTCATAATTACCTCGTATACACTTTATGAAACAAAACAAAACAGAATCAACATATGCCAACAGGTTTGCTCCAACATCGCGAGAGACTATCTTTTAACACCTCATACTGCCTTCACTATCACATTAGTCATCCAATAGGTCTGCTATTATTATTAATTTCTTACACATGCACATCACGTCAATTGCATCGAACTCAAACAAATACTCATCTTGAGCCGAGAAAGATTAATACACCCTAACATATTCTGTACTACAAAATAAGATATATGTAGCAAGTTAGTAGATACTATTTCACATATAAATCTGCATTATATAGTCAGTGCACTCTCAAGTACCTGAAATGTTATGAAATGGATTTAGCTCTGTATCTCTAGATAGGAGAATATATTCTACCATACAGAGCCGTTCGTATTCTTTTGCTTAGCAATGGTACAACTCTTGCCCTATGAATTGTCTTAGAATTAGAAGCGATAAGTCTACAATCTGAGCTGCTACGCTGATATAGTTGGTTAATAATAAATGCACGTATTATCAGTATTCGTAAAATGCGTAGTAATATGAATGAATCACGAGGCCGAATATGCCTGAGTGATAATTACAAAGCATTTGAACGAAAAAACGTGGCTTATTAATACAACATACATGAAGAATAGATATCTATCCACAATTCTAAACCGTCAAGAAAATAATTATAAATAGAATTTAATTCTATAAAGTGTGACTTTCTGTTTTTGTGGTGATAAATTGTTTCCGCCTACAGAGTTCTTCCAATAGAAACGTTCCTTTATTAGCAGTGTGTCCAGTGGGTTTAAAAAAACTGCGTAAATCTACCGTGTGTAGAAAACGTTTTGAGAATAACCGAAATTTGAAAACGTTGATTAAATCTTTGTTATTTAGTATATTTTTTTCTCCCTTATGATTTTAGAATCCATAAGCCCCGATAATATGACCCAATATATAACATCGTTACAAATGATGTGAGAGTCATCATAAGCTCTTGTAATTCACTCTCTCACCTCTCTTGTGTGGGCTAGCGATTGAAGAAAGAGAATATTAAGCATGACGGTTATCTTAAATTATCTGTCTCTGCCGCACTACCTATAGCTCTTGTAGTTAATCTAGAGTTATGATCAAGAGTGCCACGTACTGAATTCTTGTACAGCATTATGCTACATCTGTAAGTTGACTATGTTCACCACTCGTATACAACGAACCACTTGTACAAATCGCACGTGACACAGCAAGATGATACGAGCGTCTTAATATGACAACGAAGAGAAATATTATCAACGATCTCTCTTTGTAGTACGATTACTGTCGAGATGTCATCACATATACATTAATCACGTAAGCTATTTCTTCAGTGCTTGAGATCAAGTGATTTATGTTTCTACTTCACCAATTAAAAGATTCGAGCGATAGATAAAGTTTTTTCTCTGGTATTTATCAAGAAATTTATATATAATATAGCACACAGTATAGCGTCGGTAGAAATCAGAGGCTGGACAATGGCCCACTGTGGAACAAATATAACATGCGGTGTGGTTACACTAGAGTTCGAATTGAGTGTAATAATGAAACGCAACAGAGTTCAAGTAGAGTGACATATTAGTCCAATTAAATATAGCAACTGCTGTCGAGCGGCCATCTTCGACATCTTATATATATAAATAAACCGTTTCCAGAGTGTGTGTCATGGAATTAGAAGAGATATATAATATCTTTTATTACCGAAACAGCGCAGGATAATACAGAGAGTTGAATAAATTGAGACAATTAAAGTGATATAACAACATTCATTTTCGGTCTACATATAGCCAACAATGCATATCACCAATTTATCACTCAGAGTATGTCATATGAATTACTATCAATTGTTCGTACATGACTATCTTCCAGAACAAGGTGCACGAGCCGTTTTTAAAAAATGCTGTCATAGCATCTTGAGTCCGATTAATTCGAGTTATTAAAAATTTTCACATATTCATGCTCAGCTTTCTATCGATGAACAAAATACGAAACGATAAACATCACCAGGCCAGATGTAAACACAAGCCCTTTAATTATGAAGATAGCACCGCAATAAAAACGAAACGATATTGAATAGGAAGAGTAACATAATGCCTAGTATATCATAGAAAGCTTGGTATACCTCTCTGCCACGTCTATTATGCTTATTTAATATATTATGATATATATAATCTAGTATAGCTTTAATGATTGAAATTTAATTACTCAGACAATATTAGATTATATTAATCCTGTACAGGAGACTATCACACGCTTTAGAGTACAATTGTATTCGAATGATATAATGATACAAGATAAAAAGATACAGCTGCTCGTTATTATCCGACCGTCGAGGCTTCCTGCATCAAAGTTCATGCAGACACTCATATGACACGAAATAGTTTTCCTTTATCACCAACAGGTACGTCATATAGACAAATCACAAATGTTATTACAAATTCTGAACGAAAATATAAAATGAGAAGCTAAATTACTTTATTGTACTTGAAATAACCAAAATGTGATGCATTTACAACTTATGCGAGAACCAACGAGCACCAGATTCATAAATGTTGATTGATTATTAATTCTCAGTGTGTGTGACCTTTGAGAAAAATATACTGATTATCGTGTACGCGCATAATTGTCCATCGTAACAGCAGAATGTTGAAAGAAACTTTAAATAAGTTTATGTGACAAATTGCAACTTCAAGTTAGAGTAAAAAATCGTCAAATATAGCCTTACATATTCGATTACATATGAGTACTGAAGGGCAGCAAGTGATATAGCATATCACAGAGATATTGGAGAAAGACTATTATGAGTCATATAAACGCTGAGTCTCGAGTTTATAGAATACACACATCTCACAATTTATAATGCCCCAAAATGACCGACAAGCTTACATAGTTAAGAAACATCTTCGATATTTGTTAACCTTCCCGTCTACAACAAGTGTGGTGGCTAACTGAATATAAAAATAGAAATCTCGGTCAGTAGCCTTTGTAATATGATCATGAGCATAAAAATGTTTGTTCACCTCAGTTTAGCATGTAACTTAAACGAAATCTCTCTAATATAATGAAGGGTAATCGTATGAGAAACTTTAAATAATACACAATGTACTAATAAATGAATTATGATGAAAGATCAAAATGCGTTAATTTTCATTTTCCCTTATTTATTCACTCTAGGATTATTAATGATATATATAAATAGTATTTCCATGACAGCATTTTTAAAGAATGTTACGGATGAAATGATACGAATATACTAAGGTAAATATTTTTGAAGTGAGTAAATGACCTATTACAATGAGCACAATACATAAACCCACTAAATTAGTAATCTCTACAACTTTTAAACGTATAGAAAGATTCGTCTAATAAAATAATTTATAACTATTCGTTCAAACGAAGAAAGAGTGCGTCTTATACGCTACGAATTCAATAGGTATATGTTATGCGAAAACCGCAAGCAATAAAAGTATCAACAATTGACTTATTGGATGAATATGTTTTCACCCTAAATCTTCATTAAAGGCTAAACAATGCTAAGAAAATAAGTTTATTTAGGTTTAACCCTATCAGAAATCGCAATTTGAATCTACGTCAATAGCAAAATGACTTCATAGAGCTTATAATTCATTGTAGAGATATCACTATCAATTAATACTATCTTCTTCAACTCGAACGTTTATAATAAAAAGAACATGTAAATCAATATTATATCTATCTACACGAAACATAATTCCCATTAACCCTATTGGTATAAGATATTAATAGATAGTCTCTTATCAATAAAAAAAAACTATCTACCATTCTAATTGTTTACTAAACAAGGTAAACCTGTACTATAATATTTATTAATCACTAGCAAGGCGAATACTTGTGCTAATAAATTTACATAAATGATAATTAAACTCTTACATATAAAAATCAATGAATATGTTGTATAAAACAAAAAGAATGATTAAACCAAAATGACACAAATATTTATTAAATCTATCAGGGTATCTAATGTATTAGAACACCAAAAATCGACTCAATCATTCATAAATTCGCGGAACTCACAGTCTAACAAGTTATCTTGCGCATTGAATTACTAAGGATAAATGGATCTAATCGTGACTATATCCAAGATGCTCTAATTTATTTTCATATTTCCTACCTTTTAATTCATGATTTAATGACACGTTTATATATATTACCAACATATATTGGCAAAAATAATCACAAAAGTTTAATATTTATCTGACAATTAAAGTATAAACCTCGGTACTCACTCATAAATGTTTATATAGTTCTCGGATTAGGATACCTGTGTTCTGATATTAGCTATGGCAAAAAGAAAACTCCGAAATTTTATCTACGGCTACTGTCATAATACACTAAGACGATTGATTACGAAAAAATATATATATCATTCTATGCTCTGGCAACCAACATGAAATTTGAGATACGAAGATTAATCAGCGTATATATGTTTTACATGTATTTATTCTGAGTAATATATTTGTTATGGACAAATAAAATTGGAAAATATTTAGGACAAAAAAGCTTCGTCAAGGGCAAATAACAAGTGCTATGACTTTCAGACTAATGGACCGAAAACCCGCTTTTGAACTCAATCTGATTCCATCTTCCATCAAATTTTATACAGATGTGTTAAATCAGAGATAGAGACATAGTATCCATTACCACGCTAAATATCTTGAATGGACTTGTCCATCTTTCAATGCTAAAGTCACTAGATTGTATAGGGGGGGGGGGGGTGTTCTGTAAACGTCGCCTTGCTTTGTTAATATTTGTTCTTATTATCTTTTACGTCAGCACCTGAAACAATTGCCCTCATGACGGATACTACCGGTCTGTACAGGTATAAAATGTAGGATATTTATAGAACTGTATTATATTAAACATTGACAAATATCTTAACATTAATTTTGTAAGATGACATATATCATAGTGTTTATACGCAGACTTCATTATGTTCTCATCAAGCTTGTTACTTGTTATTATTGTCACTTTTAAATTCTTTGAAAAGAAAACCCTTTTGTTTTTTACATCATTATAGGAAACGCTTCATAAAAGAATTCGTACAATACTGCCAAACACTACATTGCTTTATACATGTTCATAAAAAGATAGGTCATTTCAAACTTTATATTTTTTATATGACATAAAATCAATTATTTCTTACACAACCAAATCTAAACGCATCGAGCAGGGCTTTCTTTTCATCCATCAAGAGGTTCCGAATAATGTCTATCAAGTGGTGAGACGAAAGTTATACACGTGACTTTAGATTGAAACGACATTGTTTCATTTATATGTAAATTAGATCTAAACTCACATCAGAATGTGAGCGAGGTTGTTGTGTTTTCTTTTATCTTGCTTTCGTTTTTTAATCTTTCTTTCCTTGCATTCCATTGGATGTCTCTTATTATCATGACGACTATCTTATTAGTAAAAATGATGTTATTCTATAATATTTCCTTTTTACGACACGAGTAATTCCGTTCAGGATCATTTGTAGTATTTTGAAATGTATATAAATGGGTATATTATATAATCTAGTTCATAGATGTAGCAGATATTAATGACCCGATGCAGCACCGACCATGTAAAACAGTTAGATGTATATAATAAAGACAATAATCAACTACAAAATCAAAGTATCGTTTTGCAATAAATAAGGCAGATATTCAAACAAATGATGTGTTTTCTGTTAACTTGTCCTTGCCAACAAAGACACTGTTCTCTGGTGGAAAATTCACATAAGTAATTGACACGGACGGCAGACGTTAATTTTATGTAACAGCATAATTTTCAATGATATCGTAGTGGTTGTTATTCATTTCCTATCATCAAATAGAACAATTGGCGACAGAGTATTGTTTTTTATAATGAATGATTCATGGACATCTCAAATTAAGTATCTTTTGCATATAAAAACATCCTTAAGAGGACAGTGTGGTTGTCTAAGGAAGATGCAAATATTTTAGAAAGATTTCTTTTCCAAATTTATTCGTCTCGTATAACCAGGCATTTGCATGAGGTGTTGATGTTTATATGGATACATTCAATTATTTTCTCCACATTTGTAGATGCTTGTAAATTTAAGATTTCATCATGAGCTTGCATATATGTTGTACGCTGCTTAAAACTTTGATACGGATTAGATTGGGTGTGGGGGCGGAGTTCGAACGGTAGCATGCACTAGGCACTATTATCAATGACTAGGCTTAATTAAACGAGTCGACATCATTAAAATCTTTAATTATCTGTGAGCTTATCACATGCATTATATAGAAATATAATGCCACAATAATTCAATTATACAATTTAGAAATATGTTAAATCTTCTTCCGTTAGAGAGAAAGGAGAAAAAATATTTACAAATTTATTAAAAAAAAATATTTACAACAGATATCAGCCAGCGTCTTAATACACATTTATGACCATATCAAGTCGTTTTTAGTAACGTGGCGGTTTTCAACGTGACCATTAAATTTCAATTAATAACTAGTAAAAAGTCTAGCGCGGACTATTTTAAATTTTAGGGAGTTTTCTATATATTATCGCTTACATTTGTCACACACTGGCTTCCGGCATGACAGCAAAAAAAACAACAACATATTTTTCATCGTTAATCTTACATTCCGTCTTTTATGGCGTCAACATAGGAACAATGATTTGATATTCGCTAGACAGAGAAGATATATATGTAACCTCTTCCAGTGACTCATCTATTTCTGTTGACAGCTCAAACATTAAAAACAGGACTATCACTCATTGGTATTATCAGACTGCTGTTTTGTTTTTGTGTGTTTGTTGTTTTCATTTGTGTGTGTGTTTGTGTGTGTGTCTTGTCGTTGCTTTTGTTGTTGTTGTTTGTTTTTATTTTTGTGAAGTTCTACGGAGAACATTGGTTAGATTACTTTTAATACTTAAGCCTGTGCCACAGATGTGAGTCATGTTTTATTGGTTTTGATAAGACATTTGTTGCCAAATGCTCAATATGTGAAAATAAAAATGCTGAACAGTGATCAAATTAAACTGATCCCTGACGTGGTACAATGTACATTGTGTTTCATGGTGCTTCCGTATTCATCGCAACAACCCGCGTTATAAGTCTTTAAATTAAATAAGCGTTCCATGCATACACAATTTAATGTTCCGAGTGGAATTCTCAAGAACATTTAGTTTAATACCTCGATGTACTTTGAATGTAAATATTTCGAAATTAGATTCATGAATATTTATTGCTTTGTTACATATAAAATCGACCCCTATAATTATTCATCAATTTAAAATGAAACGGCATGTTTTGGTTTATTTGTTTGTTTTTTCTTTTGTTGGTAATTTTTATCATCTTCTTTGAAGTTAAACCAAGTACATACTCTTAAATTGTAATTTTATACTTTATTATTGTTATTTCATTTATTTTGAGAACATTTTGTTTGTGTTTTACTTAAGAATTCTTCGAATTATTATAATTGCAATTTAAAGCCGCTTATTGAAAATTTAAAATTTAAAAATTGAACATGCAATTCTAAAACAAATTATTTAATGCTCATTTAGTCTCAAAAATGAGTGTTTTTTTATTAAAACATAGTGATTAGGGATTATTTGTATGGAAGTCTAAATACTATTTTGTTTACATTCTGCTTACTTTATGACAAATAAATTCACATACAGTGATAAGAATGAAATATGTTCTTAATAAATTATTTTAACACAAGTCCTTGTTTAAGAATTTTTAGCCTTATTATACGTTTAAATGTGCAAAACGCAATTTTATTTTAACAACGTTCATATCGAAATTGCTATTTCTAATGAATCACATCGAACACTAATAGTAAAATAAAAATAACTCAGATAAAACAAATAGTTAAAATATATTATAAATGAAATATTGAGAAATATTGATAAAATAAAAAAAAATGCGTATTTTAATTTTCCGTACTTTCACTGTAAATAGGTAATTTTCACTGCATATTTTCCGTATTTTCACGTGTATCTTATATAGGACTACTTTCTTCAAACTTCGCCCAGAACACAAAATTAAAGGGAAAGTGTTTTGGATTGCAAGGTCAAAAAAGAGGCAAAGTATATAATAAACAGAAAATTTAAATCTTTTTTAAATATACATGCGGGATTTATTTTATCTCATGGTATCATTATTCATACTGCAACTCATGAAATATATATATTTTCAAACCACTTGATGAAAAAAAATCCCGTATCTATAAAATAAACTTGTATTTACATAGAAAATCAATTGTCTTCTGACGCGATCTAGCAACGTATTTTATTACATATCTCGCATAATAAATACATGTAATTATTATGTTGTAATATTAAGAGGATATTGTTTCATTGGAGTGAATATGAAATATATTTTCACGAAACAAGATAAAATGCCAAATATTTTTACGAGTCAGAAATAATAATTCCCAAAAATATTTTTGGCCAGGGGGGGGGGGGGCTTAAATTCGTTTCAATTTTCCTGCAATATAATTTTATTATATACTAGCGTCCAGAGGATTAGAAATATGTGAAGTTTAAGTAATAAATGTACGAATTTGCCCAATATTGTTTGTTCAAAGACCTTTAAACTTGACTTACCACATTTTCTTGCATTAAAGGTCCATTATGCGCAAAACTTCTCATTGGCATATCGACTGAACGATATTTTGCTTCTGTTTCCTTTTTTTGAAAAAGGACAGTTCTGGATATAGTATTTTGTATGAAAGTGAAAATACTACTTTGTTTACATTTTGCTACTTTTATGATAAATAAGTTTTATTTTGTAATACTTTTACAAATAATGCTTTTTGAAAATTACAATATTAACGAATCTTTATTTGAGCATTATAATTATGATATAAAACCATAAAAAAACTGTGTTACAGGATCTTTAACTCACATTTTTCTAATTATTATAACAATCATACAATTTTTAAAATAACACCACAGCATTACACCTTACAATATATAAAAAGAACCACTTATATAGAAGAAAATACGGTATTTTCATTAAATAATGAGCGCCCATCGTATTACAGAAATATTAGACATACGTTTTATTTCCAGTAACTGCAATGATTATAAAAAAATATGTGAAACGTTCCTATCTACTGCAATATAAAGTAACATTTTATAATACATTATGTTTTTGGTAATGTTCGTAAAGCTATTACGATAAAAGGCATACGTCTGAAATGGAAATCCGCTCAAGGTTTTAAATTATTTAACCAGCCAATTACATTATCAATTATATAAAAAAACCCGTTTTACCAAAGTCTTTAAAGCTACATAAAACCCCTATCCGTTTTTTAACCCAAAAATTTTTAGGATTAACGTTTAGAGACAAAAACAATTGAGAATAAAGATCAACAAGGTCAGGCGCCGTTTACAGAACGCAGCTCCTCACACAATCCAGAACACTCATACACAAATATCTTTTCCTGCACCAAGAGCTTCATAGACAAAACATGTTCAAATCCGAACAAAAAAGGAAGAAACATGGACTAAGTTAACAACGTGATGCATAAACTTGGAAACGACCAGTAAAATATACTAATGGCCTTGAAAATGATTATTATCTGGGAAGAAAATTGCTCTACAGCGAAAAAATACTTTGAAATAAGTTAATGTGACAAATGGAACTTGAAGTTAATTAGATAAAAATTTGGGCAATTTCTTAATGTTCTATGTCTTGAGGGAAAGGATCTAGCCAGTCACCAAGATGGAAAGCTTATGTCAAACTTGCTCGTTATAAACAAAACACCACATTTATTTCTTGTTTCCTTTGCCCCGCCCTTATAATGTTAAAAAGGAAACATCGTTAAAATTGGTAAAACTTCTCGTCGTCCCAGCAGTACAACCACGGAATTACCCATTTGTTTTAATTAAAACGAAATCATTTAAAAAAGAGTATTATTACAAAACTTTTTATAATATTTCCTTTTAAATGAAATACTGATGAAATAAAGTGCATATTTTTGCCTTTTTCATATTATCACTCGATTGATATGAATATTATGAATTTCATGACAACATTTTAAAGATGTACCAATTTAATGATACAAATATCAAATGATATAATTAGAATTTTAATAACATTCATGCGAAAAAAAACACACAAAAAAGAGGAAAATTTTAACTCTAGTATCTCGTTAAATGTTCACAGTTCAAAAGAAAAGTTTTAACGCTAGATTCGAATCGAATTTAGTATTCAAAGTGCAAGAGAAAAGTTTTAAACCTAGAATCGCATCGAGTACTCAAAATTCAAGAGCTATAATCTCATTGAGTATTCACAATGAATCTATCTTCTTCATTGATGTTATGATAATGAATACTATTCAATCAAACTAATGTGCAAAACGTAATTTTATTTTATAGAAAAAACCTTGAATACTCATTAAGTATTTACATAGAAAATCGATTGTCTTGTGACGCGATCTAGCAACGTATTTTTTTACATATCTTGCATAATAAATACATATAATTATTATGTTGTAATATTAAGAGGATATTATTTCATTGGAGTGAATATGGAATATATTTTCACGAAACAAGATAAAATGCCACATATAATCAAGAGATGGAAATAATAATTCCCAAAAATATTTTTTGGCCAGGGGGCCTTAAATTCGTTTCAATTTTCCTGGAATACATATGCCGCGTGAGTATTTATAACTTTATTATATACTAGCGCATAGAAGATTAGAAATATGTGAAGTTTAAAGAAACCTATGTATGAAGTTTAAAGTAATTAATGTACGAATTTGCCGAATATTGTTTGTTCAAAGACATTTAAAATTGACTTACCACATTTTCCTTCATTAAAGGTCCATTAAGCCCAAGATTTTTTTTCTTCTCGTGGCACAAAGATTTAATTTTTTGCGACCTGTAATAGTTTCAAAATACTTCTCATTGGCATTTTGACTGAACTATCTGTTGCTTCTGTTTCCTTTTTTGAAAAAGTACAGTTCTGGATTTAGTATTTTGTATGGAAGTCAAAATGCTACTTTGTTTACATTTTGCTACTTTCATGATAAAAAATGTTCACATTAAGTGCTACTTTCTTCAGGTGGTAAGCTCTTAAACCATTATTTACACGTTGTAAAACTAACGCTTTCACTGTTTAAAGAAGGGAAACGTCATTCATTTCTGAGTCATAATGTGCCTTTATGTCACAATTTTCTAATTATCAACAATCTGACAATTTTTTGAAAATAACACCATAGCATTTCACTTTACCGATATAAAAAAGAAACACATCAATTTGAGAAAATACAGTATTTTCATAAAATAATGATCACCCATCGTATAACAGAAATATTAGACATAAGTTTTATTTCCATTAACTGCAATGATTATAGAAATTATGTGAAACGTTCCTATCTAGCGCAATATAAAAATAGATAAATACAGAATCCCTGAAGAAAGCCCAACACGGCAAAATTGAAAATGTTGCAGGCTCGGTTTGATTGAGCCTGTTCATGGACGGTACTGGAAAGTGCAGGTTACCGTCCACGCCCCCTAGCACCGGCTTAAGCAGAATTCAACATTTAAACGTGAAATAGTAAAATTTTGAATTTAGAAACATCCTCAGATGTGTTCATACGGCGGTTATCATGGAACCTCTAATGTGACACTTCCGTGCCATTCCATGAAAAGCGGCGTATGGTCCCCAAGTAATAAAAAGCGTGTGCCCTAAACGAGAAAACAATGGGCGGAACTAAATAAAATGGAATTTTGAAAGGGGATCAGAGGTTATGAAGCCTGCGTATCACAGATAAGACGTCAAAAGACAAATTTAAAAAGCAGGCAACATATCCTAAGGGTGATTCAACATTATTCAAGTAGGAATATTGGAACCACCCAACTAGAAAATGCCGAAAAGTTGAAACTAAAAATACCACAAGCACAACAATAATGTCGTGCCGAACGATCTTCAAAGATCGAAAATATAAAGTAACATTTTATAACTACATTATGTTTTTGGTAATGTTCGTGAAGCTATTACGATAAAAGGCATACGTCTGAAAAGGAAATCCGCTCAAGGTTTAAGATTATTTAACAGTCAATTACATTATCAATTATATAAAACCCGTACAAATCTTAAGCTACATAACATCCGTTTATTTCATCTCTTGAGAAACAGAAATTGAATTACATCCGTTAGGGGATTTTTTTTCTTAACATGCAAGAGACAAACTGTGGCTTTTACATTTCACTATTAAAATTTTAAACTCAAGTATTTGTATATTTTAATGGTATTATTCTTATAACTGAAAAGAATACCATGTGAAATAAGCAAATGCGCTGAAGAATTAACCAGTTTTTTTGATCATGTGAACGGCCTATATTATTCCGTATCCAAACCCTAGAAAATAATGATAAACAAAACCTTGAAAAGGAAGGTCCCTACAGAGCAATGACACAAAAAAGTGCGCACTTGGTTAATGAACAATTTGGGTCGGTGACCCCCTTTTGTTTAGTAATCTAGACTGTGTATATATTTTAAAAATTGTTAAAAGAAAAAATCAGCCCGCTTTAAAGCTGAAAATGTGGCTAAACTGAACTGAACCGTATTTCACACCAAATTGACAGTTTTCATTCCATTTCTTAAACAATTTCCGGCATAAAACAATAAAATATATTTTGTAATTATTTCCGTCGAATACTGTAGAATTTATGATATCCTGACTGCCTATGGCGTTGTGATACGGGTTGACAAGGATAATACGCAACAACGCCAAGTTCCAAAACGGACTTTGACGGTCAACTTTGACGTAATGTGTAAAAAAAGGCCGAAACTATTGGAATAAAATCAATGGCATCTAATATGAAATATGGTCAACGTTTCACATGTCAATCTTCAAGACGCTACTCGAAAGTGTCGCATTATACCTTAAGAGTTGTTCATGATTGTTTTTCAAGTCCTCTCTGATAAAATCAAAAAGCATATAATTAGAGTCAATATTCCGTACATAAATGTTATAATTTAGAATTCAAACTAGAAGGAATTTTTGTTCTTTTTGGGGAAAATGATCAGCAACTTTGAAACTATATGTAGTTTTCTAAATTATTATGGTTTATTTCACCTTATTGTTTAAAAAGAGGAAATATAAAATGTGCCTTTGACTATTTAATTTAGGCAAGGCAGTACATTAGCTACATTAGCGGTAATGGAGACTATTCCGTTCAATATGTTAGAATAAGGAAGGTAGAAAGCAAATATTTAATTATCTATGAGATTCTTAATGTTTGTTATCATACCTTTCTATCAGCAAACAACAATAAGCTACACAAGATAGATGTCTTTCGAAAAAAAAGATATCAATTTTTCTGACTTTTTGACTAGATCCACAAAAACTTCATTAAAACTCTCTAAAATGTTTAACAAATTCACGGACTGTATTTATTTAAAAGCATTACAATAAAGTTCGATTATCTTAAACTTGAATTGTACAACATGAAACTAGAAAGCTTTTATAATACCGTTTTTTTGTTGTTTTTTTGTTAGTGCTTTTTTCTTTGTTGTTGCTCTTTGTAATTTACGGCTAAGATCCTGCATTGATCAGATTGGAAGCTCTTGAGGGAAAAATTGTTTCGATGTCTTGCGATAATAAACAATGTCGTTTAGTTATGGAGAGCAATCCGGGATTGTTTATTAAAAAAACTCATAATGAAATACACGCACTAGTACAATAATTCAGAAGTTTATTAGTTCTATTGCAAACACCTTTGATTTTTGTTAGAAAAAAAAAACATATAACTCGAAAAAAATATTTAAATTTCATCTTATAATCAAATATGCAATAACGCAGTAGAATGTCGTTTTATAAATAAAACAATATATAATATGAACTTTGAAGCAATTTCTGATCAATCTGTGTCCTTCTATGCCAAAATATGGAATTCAAACAAGTCATTGCTTACAAAAAACAACTTTGAAGAACGCCCCAGTTTCACAGAATTCTTCCAAAAAAGCTCCGAGTAATTTCAGAATAGCTTAAGTGATGCACATAATCTTTTGTCAATTTCATTCTGATAACATCAAATAGCATATAACTAGCGTCAATATTCTTAATTCCAACTAGAAAGCATCTGTGTTATTCCAGGGGAAAATGTTCAGCACTTTGAAACTACATGTACTTTTCTAAATTATTAATGTTTCACTTAATGGTATAAAAAGAAGAAGTCTAAAATGTGTCTTTGACAATTTAATTTAGGCAAGGCAGTACATTAGCGGTAATGGAGACTTTTCCGTGCAACATGTTAGAATTAGGAAGGTAGAAAGCAAAATTAATATTTAACAGACTATCTATAATATTCTTAATGTTTGTTATAATACCTTTTATCAGCAATAAACTACATAAGATAGATCTCGTTAAAAAATAAATTCTGCTATCAACTTTTTGACTAGATCCACATTAACTTCATCAAAATCTCTTAAATGTTTAACAAGTTCATGGATTTTATTTAAAAGCATTACAGTAAAATTTGATTATCTTAAACTTGATTTGTACAACATAGAATAAAAAGCTCTAATACCTATACTTTAGGGCTTTTTCTTTGTCGTTGCTTTTGTAATTTACGGTTAAGATTCAGCATTGATCAGATAGGAATCTCTCAGGGAAAATTGTTTCGATGTCTTGCGATAATAAACAATGTCGTTTAGTTACGGAGAGCAATTCGGGATTGTTTATTAAAGAACGCATAATAAAATACACGCACTTATAAAATAATTCAGACGTTATATTTGTTTTATTGCAAAGACTTTATAAAGAAACATTTTACAAGTTTAAAAAAATTCCAGCTAGAGTTTTGATATCGTTCAGGTTAGGTAAGGATATAACTATATACTTGAAACACACTTTGATATAAACATTACATTAAAAGTTGAAACAATTTGTTTGGATTGACCAAAGCATCTGCAATGAAAATTAGTAATAAAAACTTGCAGTATTGTGTTAATATACATGTATTGTGATAGAAAATAATAATTGCAATAGCAAAACTGCATTAAGGATTTTCTTTTTTGTATTATTCAGAAGTGACAGTCATATGCCTAGTAGTGAACAATTTTATAATTGCGATCGGGTAAGATCATCTTTGTCATGACAATACAGCAATATCAATATTGTATTGAGCTTTTATGAAGACATTCCGTCTTGAGAGGAAATTGGTTTAGTACATTGCTGGTTTACAGAACATTAGTAAATCAATCGGGAAAAACATTACTAACGGTACTGCAACGTTTGTTTCAGTTTGTGTCTTTCATTGTCCAAAACGCTTGTTACATTCATTATTTGTTGCAATTTTTTTTAATATATCAAATATCATGTGTTCACAACAACCATAGCATTTGACTTTATAATAGTATGATGGGCTCGCGAATCACAAACTGTCTGGATTCACATCTCTAAATTGTGAATGATTTATCTGTTGATATGGCAAACAATACCTTTTCAAGATTAATAATATAATTGAAGAGCAGCACTTGGTCACAATTATTCATCAAGTCACGTACCAAGCGTCTAGCGGATACAGTATGATCAATTGGTATCAACATCTTGTATATCATTCTAGAAACACGGATTACTTTCTCGTTCACACGTGTCAATATTACACTGATTAGAATGCTAATTGGAAATAGGAGCGGATGAAATATATCTTTATGCAAATGTCTTTATTTACTCTGAATATATTTTAAGGGCGAACGTCAATACACGAGAAAATAATTCATTTTGAACGATAAATTATAAATTTGAAAACGAAAGCAATCGCTATACAACGCCAAAGAAACGACCAAATTGAACAAATAACAGTCTCGGTATAATTTAGACATGTGCCTGAAGGTAGTGTTAAGTGCAATTTACTGTCCAATTAAAGTAGTCTTTTTATTTATTTTGATTATCAATTAATAAAGAAGTTGAAGCCAACCAGTGTTTCTTGAATGCAAAATACAAGGTTTTGATAAATATCGGGTTTCATGAAATCTGTCAAATCTAAAGTAAAATAGGACTTCTATTTACTCTAAGGTCAAGGATTCTTACCTATCCCCCACTTCAGAATGTAAAGTAATGTGGTTTATGGCATTTTTGTAACTGAATGTTGGCTGTCGTATGTCATGGTTTTAAACTGTAAGGAATAAGGGGAGGAAATGTGTCGGTGACCGGTTATCTCAGCCGGTAGAGCTGTGATACAGTACGCCGAAGGTCTTGGTTTCGAGCTCCGGTCAGACTGCATATTTTTCTCATCATGTAATAGTTTGCGCCCAACGGGAAATAATGACTATAAAGCTCGAAAGAAGGATGTTTCCTATTTTGCAAAAGATAAATTCGATTAATAAATATATATTATTAGCTATTAACACAAAGTTCAATTTTCATGTAACATACAAATTAATTTGAATGTTAATGTATAAAGTATTCTCCCATGTCCCCGAAAATATAGAATTGAACATTTTAACCTGAATTTTAGCTTTTTAAGAACTTCGCTGTAAAAGTTAAACAATGATCATTCTTATCAAATACATGTCATTCAAAAATTACGATATAATCAGAAATACAGACATCTGTATTCCCCATGGAATCCTATCTGAACACAACTATGCCAGTTCTTAAACAAAATAACAGGCGAAATCAAATTATTTCAAAGGAATTTTCACTTAACCTACATGACACTTGTATTGGTTTACTTAACATTGAGCTACAATTGACATAACATATTCTATAGCATGAAAATTAGTTAGTGTGCATTCATTTTAATTGATTTCTTATTCAAATAATGTAAAGATAACTTTTATTCCATTCTGTTATTTATTGGCAACAATATATCAATAAAAAGTATAGATATAGTATATATATCATCGCATAACAAAACAATTGTTGTTAAACGATCTATAGATATTAAATAATTTAATCTATTGTAAAAGTATAGAAGTAAAATTAAGTTATGTCCAGCTTCAATATTATGTTATATTCTGAAATTATAGTCTATTAATGAAATGTTTGTAGAGCTATTACTATAATAAAGGAAATGTTCTCTGCTCGAATCGAAGGTAATCTATCAGCCAATTATCATATAAATGCTATATAGTATATAACGCTTTGACAGTCTCAGGACACGTAATATCCGTTTGTATCATCCCTTGATAAGCACAAAAGAAATCACGCCCTTCAAGTTCCGGTGATAATGTAAAATCGGAAACGCATTTCTCGAATAAGTAATATATCAGTATACTTATGTATTAATATACTTATTAGAATAATAAAAGGAGATGGGAAAGAGCATTTCTTACAAGTGTGACTATAGTTAACGAACCCTGCCATGAAATAATATATTAATTCTTATATTCATTCAGCTTGGTTGGTAATTGTTACGTTTCAGTGACTAGTCAATATAGACCTGATAAAATTTGTTTAAAGACTAATACTGTACTAATGTAAAATATATAAATATGTAAAATAATATACTATATTACAGTACATGCAGTATGATATAATATTGATTTATTTCAAACTTGACCTGTTAAAATTTGCCCGTACTTTACTTCAGTGTTGTTATATTTTTTTTTATCCTTCTGGATCATCGATTCCACCTCTTTTAAGTGTTGTAAACTGAGTACCACTCAAGCCGGTGCTAGGGGGACGTTGAGGGATGTTGCACTTTTTCATTACCTAACATGTATATATCAAACCGAGTCTGCAATGTTCATGTAATTGTGTTGTGATTATTGCCTCCGAGGAATCACCCTTTCTCCATATTTTTAAGGAAATAAAATAGTACGTTAAAATTTTCCCAATCATTCAACAAGTAGTGCACAAAGCATCTAGTACATTCTTTAAGACCTCTTGGAATCAGCATCGTATATAGTATATAAAAAATCTCTTTAATTATCATTGTTGAAAGTGTGCCTTAAGTGGCGTATATTCTTAATGATACTTAACGTTAGATTGATATGACAAAACAAAATATAAAATACAAGATTGTTTGGTCCTAGTATAAAGAAATATATTTTGTTACAGCTATGTAGATATTTGCATGACAAAATGTTTTAATATAAATTTGATGAATTGAGTTTTACAGATTTATCGCAGCCTATCAAAAACATATTTATATTATTGAAGAAACTCCATCATGTTGTCGTGATGTCTCTTGTGTTTGTTGTAAAGGGGATATAGCAATAAATCAAAATTATGTAGATCAGGTCGCAGACCGTATTGTTATGAATATTTAATGACATCTTCTTTGTATTTTATGAGATACAACTATTTTTGTTTATCACAATCTTTCCAGAGAGTTTGGATTCTACCTTTCAAATTCATCAATGTAACTTATTTTAACATTCTACCATTCAAATCCAACGTATGTTATCATTAGCATAGCATTTAATAGCATTACATTAGTAAATTTTTGCAATGAAGATTTGCACATGTTTACGATCACAATCGTTACAATCTTAAATTATTATTTAAGTATACAAAAAAATATCAGCTACCCATTTTACAATTCTTATATACGACTTGAATCTTTGAATAACTTTGAAAATAGAACATCACAGTTAACGGTCTTTAATGTACGAATTGCGTTGTAACAAAGTATCAATCTTGTTTAAAAACAAGTCTACATACAGATTATTTACATTTAGGACACATAAACCACTCTTTTAGCAATGATATAAAACAATCTATATTGTTAAGGTTAATACTCTTTTTGCCTGTTTATAATGTATTACGAGTGCGTACACGTTTTGGCATTCATTTGTCGCAAAACAATTTTTTATGTTGATGGGATTTTTTTGGTTGTTCTTGATTTTTATTGTTGTTTATTCATTTACTTTTCCAAAGAATCATCAGCGCATTGTAGAAAATAACGAAAACGACATTAATATCAAATAATGCATGAATATATCATTTTCTAGCTGTTTAATTGGACATTGCTCGGTCCAATGTATACATGTATTAAATTATCACAAAATAAGGTACCATATTAACTACAATAACAAGGTATTGATTTTTGTTTTAAAAAGATGTCATATTCACCCATATCTTAAACGTGTGTTAATTTTATGAATTATAAAACTTATACGTGAAATTTGTACTGAGATAAACTGTTAGTGGTATATATTTATTTTAGCTAAATTGAATGAATATAAACGTTCATATGGCTGATATAACAACTATGCAATTATATTTCCGCATCTGTAAACCATGTTTCAAACGTAATGAATTTGAGAGTTACATTTAAGTAGGGAATATATCAAAATTCTATTTATTTAAAGATAAATGCCTTACGTATCATAAAATATTACAATATGACATGGTGATAATTTTATATAAATCTGAATGAAAAAACCCGGAAAATTAGGAATGATATCAGGAACATAACTTAAAGCAATCGCATCACTTTAGTATATAAAATAATGCAAGACATTGGTAACAATTCTATTAATTGAAATAAAAAAGAGGACATGCTATTAACATTAGTTAATAGAATCACTTTACTAATATATAAAATAATGCAAGACATAAGTAACAATTCTATATAAATTTGAATGAAACAGTATTTAGATTTCCCTGGTGTTACTTCTGAATCAGACATTGCTAAACTCATCTAATGAAAATCAAGCACCCTCGATTAGATTTTGTCAGTATAAATTGGTTCTTTCATGTTACTTCGGACATTAACCTTGTTACAACAATTTGTACTAAACTAGACAATTTGATTCATTCATTGTTTAGAGTAGGCATTTGCCTCTTTGCAAGGAAAGATAATATCATCAGCGATCAAGAGTTCAAAGGTCACAATATTGTTAAACGGAGATAAAAGCTTAGCTGTATATATCAGTTGGCCACTAAACTTGTTATCTCAATTATGTATTATATAAAGACTATGTCAATTGTTTTATACTCCATTTTATATGATTATTGCAATCAAATGTATCACGCTTTTATATAATTTTCGACAGCAAAATTGAAACTCCGTCGTGCAGAGCCAATTAGTTCAGAAATTACTAACATTATGAAATATGTGGACATAAGGAATAAATAAAATATAAAGTATTCCAACCCAATCGTTACATAGATGTTATTACAAATTATTTAGTTTGGCGCATGTGACTGCAACATAAAATATGCATGTTCTTAGCATTTCAAGAAAGTTTCAATAGCAACAAGATATATTGCATATGTCGACTTTTCTCGTAACGAACGCGACACATTTATTTCTGCACAGTGGTATGACTATTAAGTATACGAAATGCCATATTCCATCATTACTGTAAGAAATATAGGAAAAAATATCTGAAGATATAATAAGACCTTTAGTGTTTAGTTTAATTTCTCAATAAAACATATTTTGCTTTCCTTATTTACAAGTTGCAACATTCTAAACTTGGATTTTGTTGTTGTTGTTGTTTTTCTTAAGAAACCTCAATCATTATCACAACATGTTTCATTGGCTTACCTTTTATGAAGAGAAAAAGTGTGGTTGTGAAATATTATAGTTCAAAAATAAAGTATAAAAAGCTAGTGAGTGTACACAAATACAAATAATCAATCGTTCGTTTATGTATCATTTTTATTCTGTTCAGTATATAAAATGTGTTACGGGACACAACCATTGCAATTAAATGTTGCATGAGCTTTTATGTTAACATTAGTGATGATCAAGAATGTCAACAGACATGTCAACATTTATTTGTCAATGTTAGAAACATTTTTGTAAGACAAATGACTATTTTACATTCTAGCAACAGGACGGCTTACTAGTTTCAGTTTATTTGTTCTCTGTAGTTGTTTTGTTTTCCTTGTTAGTGTACAAAAGCGTGTAATACCCTTTATGACATTTGTTATTTTGACTTGTCACGAATCGCAAGCTTAAAGGCAAATCGATTGTAAAAAAGGAGTAGTTTGATATTGATTTGATATCAATTAATTAATGAATATGTACATTTAAAGAACCCGTTATGACATTTGTCACCTTAAACGAAAACAGCAAACAAAAGGTGAGGCATTGAAACATTTATTTTTTATTACACAATATCTCAACAATTTGATTATAACAAATCACACATGTTGCATTTAGTCATATTTTCATGCGTTTGAAATAAAGATTTAAACCATTAAAGGCATTTTATATTTATAAGTCTTACATATTCCTATCATCAATCAAGCAGACTTATACACAAAATACTACTTCATTTTAATTATACTGTCAACAGAGCAAAAGAAGCAACTGATAGTTTAACCATATGGCAAATGAGTAAATGTTTGGAAACTGTAACACGATACCAAAAATAAAAAAAAAAGTTTCTGAGCAATAAAAATGATTAGATGTAATCCTTTATAATGTTCGTTTATCTGAACACAAATCTAACTTATCATTTTTTTTCTTTGCAAACACATAATTAAAGGCGAGTGATATTTCACGATACGTAAATGTAATCGCTTTCGAATAAAAGAAACGCTTTTGAGTGAAAGAAATCAAGGAAATAAAAACATCAGTAGATTGAACATCTTTTTTTTTTGTGAAGACACTTTTTGAGACAGTTCAATGCAAACATTGTAATAGATATCTGTTTATTTTCTGATGTTAAAGACTGTTATTGTCTAGAGAACATAATGTCTTTAAGGCCATATGCCCATGATATATGTCTGTATCAACAAATAGACGTACAAATATAGTGTTCATTATTACATCATAAACAGTACCATATTATATTAAAGCAAGAATATAGAGTCGGAAATAGACACCTATATGTGAAAAAACTGTTTGCCCAGCAATATTTACATCTTTACATTACTTTGAGCATGCTGGTCTTTTTAAATATACATATAATCATTTATAATCATAATAATTTTAATCATTTATAATATTGCATTGAAATCATATCACAGCATATGTAATAATAAGAACTTTCTAAGTATATAAATATCAAGCTTCATCAATACAAACTTGTTCTTTCACATTTTTATGTATATTAAATTCACAAAATGTTAATATCGTATAAAGACACTTAAAAAAATGCAGACTCCCTAACGAACGTCCAAAAAGACAAAATTAAAACGTTGCAGGCTAGGTCTGATTGAGAATGTTGATGGACGGTACTGTAAAGTGCTGAAAATTACCGTCCACGCCCCATATCACCGGCCTAAGCTTAGAAAACAATAATATTTTGAAAATAAGTTAACAGAGCACTTACCCTAACACATCTATATTCCAACATCAGTGGATTCCTAGACAAAACGTTTTCAAGAAAATAAAAAATAAAAATAGATAACTTAAAGATAAAGCATTCAAAGTGAAAAAATGGCAAAAAAAAGAAGAAATAAAAATAAAGTGGGACCAACTCTTGGGAGAAAACAGTAGAATACACTCCATGCCTTTTAGAAATCATAAATAAGGTAATTTGGTCTGCAAGATATGTATTTTTAGAAATAATTCTATGAGACATATGCAACTAAAGTAGCAATTTCTTATGCTATGGGAGAAATAGAAAGGTTCCAAATACAATAAGATACATAGAGCATGTCACATTTTCTCGTTACAAACACAACTCACATCTATTTTCATACTCAGTGCCAATCATGTAAATTATACTTTTACTTATATTATATTACGTAGTAACATTCCGTCGATACAATACGCAAGGAAAAATTACTTTAAACCCAACATAATCATTAAACTTTGATAGTTCAATCACATTTTATCGTTTAATCGGACCAGCTCCAAATCTTAGTTTGTTGCCTTCAAAACGAACGAGAAGTTCATTAATGATAAAGAGTTTAATTCCAAAGAAGCTATTGTTTTTATAAAAACTTAATGAAATTATGTGTCAAGTGCATAGATAAAACACTTAACCGATGCTTTTGTTACTTTATGGGATAATTTTAATGCATCTGTATATTTTTTTTACAATTTACTATATTTTCTCCTTATCTGCTACTTCCACAAACAAAATGACAAAATCATGCAATTTTTGCGAGTTAAAACAAATTCTACAAATATAGGCAAGGTATATCACAATGAAAGGATGTGTTTTTATACAACAAATATTTGTGATTGCAAGTTTCATGACAATGTTCAGAATTATTTTAATCACTTAACAACAGACATGAAATTTAGGTTTCTTTAGAACTGATCAGATATTTTTTACCGTTGTGGAGCATATTCAATAGTTACCAAAAACACACAATGAAAATTGGTAAAAATATAAAATAATATTTTGTATGCAGTTTGCCAGAATATTCTCTGAAGAAAAATACATCAGCTCAAGTTATATATCTGCTTTATGTCGCGTAAGAATTGCAATCAGAACAATTGTGACACGTGTGTGAAGGGAAAAAAGTCATCCTTTGGTTTCTAGATGATTTTTTTTTTGAGTCAATACCTATTTGTTTCAACATATATATAGACGTTCATTGTAAACTTTAAAATTTTTAAATTTTGACTTTAAAGGCCACCCTTTTTCCTGAAGTCCAGAAATATACCCGTTTTAAATGCAAAAACTTTTTGTTTTTTTTTACAAAAATTAAAACCCAAAGCATAAAAATTATTTTCTTAAAACAAAAAAATAAAAATCAGACCCTTTTAAAAATATTTAAAGAAATTTAAATGTTTTTTTCTTTTAAACCCGAGTAATTATATACAGTATATCAGAGAAAATTTTAAATTGGGGCAATTCGGGTTTGGGTTAAACCCACGGGGGATTTCAATTAAAAAATTTAAAATTGTAAAGTTAAAAAAGCGTCTGGGCACGATTAAATGTTGGAATCTTTTTGCAACATAGAATATTAATGAAATTTTATATTTTATTCCAGATAAAATATTCCGTTTGTATCAACAAGATACACTAGATATGTATTAATCACTTGTAACAATTGTGGTCTTCATTTATTGTTAATTACTCACTGTCGTACAAGTGGACAAAATAACACCAGTAATGACAGAAATCAGTGCTAATTTTTTACGCGGGACAACCAATGTCTTTGCCTTGGCTGTCAAGATAAAACTTTGCTTGAACTTTGATGGAAACATCGCGTCCGACCAGACAATCAATAATGTCCAGAGACATTTCCAAATGTATTTGTCAACGTTTTAAATCTGCATATGAGACAAATAGTTATTTACCACACCATTAGCGGTCAACAACGATGCAATA
Organism: Ruditapes philippinarum; assembly: GCF_026571515.1. NCBI lineage: Eukaryota > Metazoa > Mollusca > Bivalvia > Venerida > Veneridae > Ruditapes > Ruditapes philippinarum. Next base: position 200,006 of record NW_026855922.1, on the reverse strand, counting down.
TGTGATATCAAGCTAAACCTAGTTCCTGTGATCTGTCCGATCAATGTACTAAATTATATTGCATTCGTTATGGCATTTGTTATATAAAATTTTCTCGAATAACATGTGTAGAAGAAAACGACATTTTAATAAAGATTTGTCACATTTATTTATTTGTCCTTTTTATATGAAAACAAGGGTGAAAATATTCAACAAATGAAGTGAATGAATTCACTTTTAAATTCACGAAATCAAAAACATTACATCAGTAGGTTGAACGGCCCTTTAAGGAAGACCTATGCGACAGCAAATTAATGAAGGCATTGTAATTTGGTGTAAAATACTGTTATGATTTGGATGAACATCAGTAATATATTCAACTGTAGATTATTATAAACTTGCGTATTGTTTAACAACTTTTTACGTATTGTAAGTATTTTATTTAATTTTGCACAACAAAATATAGTATACAACGAGAAAAGTATACCTATAACGAAGCGGTTTTACTGCATCAGTGCATTCAGGCAAATATATTTTAAGCAATTGAAAACAGATAAAACAAACATTAAATTCTTATATGAGTTATCAAACAAAATACAATCGCTAAATCTTCAGCTAAAATGACAATAAATGTAGACGATTATGTTGGCTAGTCATGTTTAAATATTCTTTTTCTTTAATGATAAAACGCTTTTAGTGTCATGCATAGTTTTTACTTTACATATAACACTTAAACGTTTCACGACCTTTGATGGAAAAATCGCGTTTGAACAAACCATCAATAATATAAACAGACATGTCACCATACATTTGTCATTGTTAGAAATATGTGTATAAATATAATGGCAATTTACTGCCATAAACTCAATATTATACAAATCAATCTGTGTTTTCAAGCTATTAACTCTGGTAAAAGCACTGGGGCTCATAACGTTGCTTCTAGTATTTACTTTTTAAAGGCACATTTTGCCTCAGAAAGGAAAACAATTTGACTTCTTTAGAAGGAGCAAACATGAATTTAATTTGCTTTAAAATGGTTTTAAAGCCTGTAAGAGGATTGTTGCATGAAGAAAGTAGCGCTAAATGTGAAATAATTTGTCATAAAAGTAGCAAAACGTAAACAAAGTAGAATTTGTATTTTGTTTTCCCTACAAAATAAAAATTTAGGTATAATTGAAAAAAATCACAAAAAAAACGGGTTAAAAAAGAATAACTTTTAAAAACTTAAAAATACCCAGAAATTTTTTGAAATAAGTTTTTGAAAGCAAGTGTTTGCGTTTGTTATAGATATATGTAGGTTTAATAATAATCAATTTGTTTAATCAATCAAATAATGGTTATTTTAATTGAATCGGCTGAACATTTTATCAAAGCCAACATTAAAATTATTCACAAATTAATATAAAATAGAGAAAATAAGAATACCTAAATAACGTCCAAAACGGCAAAATTAAAAATGTTGCAGGCTCGGTTTTATTAATCTTGATCATCGCCGGTACGGAAAAGTGCTAACTACCGTCCACCCCCAGCACCGGCTTTAGCAGAAGTTTTCAACATGTAACATGAAATGGTATAAGATTACTTCATAAATCGATAGAAAGAATAATTCATATTTATAAACAAAATGTTCTTTATTAATACATGTCTTTCAAATGTTTGGCATAAGTAATAATTGTATTAGCTACGTAATTGAAATGTGCCAACAAGACAGTGGTAGTCTGATAGTCAAAGAATGCACCAAATGTGAATTCATATTTGTCAAATTGATTCAATTTACAGTAACTTATTTATCAAATACAAGTAAGCAATTGTAATGTGTGTCCAACTGATTTAATCAAAGTTGTTATAAAGAATACCGTAACGATATGTCTAGAAGGATTTATCTAACAGCACATAAATTGTTGAATGTAATCTTTGTACATATTGGAAATGATCAGTTGTATATCTCGGAATATTTATAAACATTTTCGCTTAATATACATCTATAGAAGTCTTATAGTAATATCATTATCAAATGTCAATATACTGCTTCAGCCGGTGCAATGGGTGGGGGGTGTAGACGGTAACTTGTACTTTCCAGTATCGTCCATGAACAGACTCAATTAAACCGAGTCTGCAACATTTTCAAATTTATTGTTTTTGACTTTCGTATTTTACACATACGGATTGATAAAAGGCATAGTTTGAACATGAAATATTGAAATTAAATTTTATAGTGAACTACTTCTAAGTACAATCTAGTTTATTCAGTTTATAAATTACATGGCATTTTCTTCGTAAATCTGAACACAAATCTAGTATATTATCTGTTCCATGAAAGTTTGCAAATGGTGTAACAAAACGCAAATGACATTCTACGGTAACCGATACGCATATGACTAGATGTTTTCCATTTTGTATGAAAGACATCAGACAGAAACTCGTCAGTATAGTAGATTGAACAGCCCTTTTGTGAAGACACCCTTGAGACAAACAATGCAGACGTTGTAATGTATCTCTGTTTTGTATGCTGATGTAAAAGACTATAATTGTCTGGTAAAACACAATGCCTTAGAATACATTTCAAGATAATCATTCTTTATGGAATAAAATATGTATCAATGTGTTGCCTTATAATTGACAGAACAGAATCTGATTTACAAAACACAAACAAAACAAACGAAGCAAACGTATCATAATGTATCTTTTTCAGGAGAAATCTGCTACGTGTCAACTTGAAATCTATTGAAATAGAATCAGGAAAACATTGGAAAACATTGAAATAATACTTTGTTTGCGTTATGCTTGGTTTACACATATTATACGCGACTTTGTATCTGAGCCTCCTTACGGAACTACAACTCGAAATAGGATTTCATTAGTAACTCTGAAGAACCTACGAGGCGATATGGGTTATCTGATAAGGACCTGATCAACCTTTAGACCACTGATGACTGACTGGTTGAAAGGTCATGAGAAATTGACCTTTTACTGGTGACTGTCATATCCTTGAGCGTAGCGGTAATTAGCAAGTGATTTTGTCCGATTTGTAGAACCCTACTATTTAGCAACATAATATTTTGTTTAAGAACATTTTCATCTGTTTATCACTTTGTTTCCAGACTTTTATATGCAAGACCAATGTGTGTTAAAAATTAACAGCCGGATTTAATGTTAGAAAAATTCCGAAAATTGATTATAACTTTATGGAAACATTATCATTTACGCTTAATACATTCCATATAATATTTCAATAGATAAAACTTTAAATAAGAATAATTAACAATATTGTTTCATAGGGAATGTAATGTTTATAGAATATTTGCCCTAAAAATGTGGATCACAGCCGTATGGAACATACAGTTGAATAATTTCAATGCATTTTACATACTGGTATTATCAAAAAGTTATCCGGAACTTTGGTCTGCAGCAGAGGCAATCTTGTTAAGCGATAAATGCGGCTGAACATTTTTTGAATAAAGAAGCAATTTATTATGCTCTCTGACAAAGAAAGGCTCAAAAAACCAAAAGATAGACATTTTATGTCATAGTTGCTCGTTATAGACAAGGACTCTCATCTATTTTGCTGTTCAGTGTCAAATATGTTAAAGGGACTCCACTGAGGTATTTTGACACGACGGAACTTGAACTAATTTCCGAGGTTTGTGTACTACTTGATGAAGGTCTCGACTAATATCGTGTGTGCAAATCTTTAGGTTATTCCCTTATCTCGTTATTTCAGAACAATTATTTTCAAGGGGAGGAATCACGCCGTTCGTTACCCAAACAAACAAGATGGCGGATGCAGCCAAAAAGTAGGTTTTTCCCTTTTTTCTCTGAAATTCGTGATGTTCTTGTGTAAAGGTACATATAACAACCTTCTCCACAATTTTCCTGGCACACAGAAATTTATTTCATGAAGTTTCGTCCCGTACTTCTTCTGAAATGCGCGTCACCAGATTCGAAGCGAAAGAATTTTCCACCGGTTTGATCGTGGTAACGTACGGCTTCTTCACTCAAATTCGCTGTTTCTTTACATATATGTATATTAACTGAAACCACTGACTTTAAAGATTTGTAATATGTTGTCAAGTAATCATTCATGCCCATTTTGGCTAGATTTACTGGTGTAAATATTAATATCGGGGCATTTTCCGGAAATGATAACGTATGGCGTATAAAATATCAATGATAACGTACGGCGCATTTTTCTACTTGGTGGATTTCTATTTGTCCAGTCAGCTGATAATAAATTATTTGTATGTAGGAAATGATAGATATTTGAAACAAAAAGTTTGTCATTTCAGAAATAAATTATTGAACAATGTTGCACCATCGGGTATCAATATCTTTCTAGCTGGTGGCATAATAGATATTCGTTGTAAATATACCAAGTAAAACACACGTTTATAGTTTGAGAATATTTTTGTATAAAATGCAGAATGGAAAGAAAAGCCTCCACTTTTAGGAAACATTTGTGAATTGTTGTCTTCACATTAAATTTCGCCAGTGTTGTGCGATAATTATGGTCTTATCCCCTTATCAGAAAGAAGAAATGCATTCACCAGAGTAAAAATGTTAAAATGGTACGGAAGACTTGATATATTTTCTTTTCCAAAATTACTTTAACAAATTACTGATAAGAAAAACTTACTATTTGAACCACGTCAAACATAAACAAAACGAAAAGTGATTGCGACTAGCTTACACCCAGAGGAGATGAGCCTGTGTTTATACAATCTGGTCGCTCATTAAAAGAAAATTCATAAAAGAGAATAATGAATGAGTATAGGTTCTATATTGAATTTATTGAATTAGTTAGAAAATAATGTTTTGCGAAAAAGTTCAATAAATTTACTAAATAAGAAATTTCCAGCTTATATGACGAAACGTTTTCTATTTAGCGTGACGTTGTGCCACTATGACGTCAGATATATTTGCACGACATATCCGTACAGTTTTTTTTTATTATAAATGATTTTATCAAAACAATTACATCCAATTAATAAATTGCCTGTTATATTTTGGCTTTTTTTCTCGCAAACGCCCCAACAAAAACAATCAATCTCTTACAAAATAGTATTGCAGGTATCAGCAATAAAAGAGTGTCATTGAAATTTGCGGTGAACATTTTACCGACCATGATAAAGTTTCAAATCGGATTTGGATTTCGATGTGTTATCCATGTCCGAGAACCCGTCTGAAATCATTAAAGCTAGACCGCTCATGAATGCGCTCAGATGACGTCATTATCTTTATGAAAGAACAGCCGCTACTAAGATAATAGTGTTTACGAAGTATATGTTAGTAGTAAACAATATTATCATAGTAGCGTAGTTATCAGTTAGTGTTCATCTGTGTTGTTCTACAGAATTTAGAAACTTTGACAGGAGCGATAGCGGCCGGAGAATGTTTCTTATTTCCGTAGAACAGCTACGGATGAATGCTAACATACTTAGTGTCAAGCATTTTTTGGTTTCATTAATATTTACTTTCTTTCGTCACTATACTTGTCTATTTTACGAACACATTTCTATGAAGCACTATGAAAAATAGAAGTTTATGTAGTGTCCACATTCATTTCTCACCCAATGAAAGCGCTGTATTTCTAAAAGAAAATCTGTGCGTTAATTTTCATTGAAGAACAAAAGACGATACTTTATCGAATTCCGTTCATAGTCGATTTCTCATTTTCATAATAATTCATAGAACAGCATAGTGACGTAATAAAGTGCCAAAAAAGCTTGACGCTTAGTATGTTAGTATTCATCCGTAGCTGTTCTACAGAAATTAAAACATCCTTCTGTCGCTATCGCTCCCGTCAAAATCTATAATTTCTATAGAACAGTACGGATGAGCACTAACATATACATAGATATTTGAAATCTGGGATCAAGTTTCACTTTTGACGAAACTTTAAGATCACCAAAGGTGGAAATGTTGCTCTATATTCGAGTATGATATGCAAGAAAACATATCACTCGTGATTACCTATCGGATTTTAATATCCATCCAACTGGCACCTGCAAAAGGGCTTAAGTTAGCAAGACTCGTTACAGCCCAATGCGAAAGAGCCCTTGGATCGGATATTTCTATCTGATACAAAAACATTTGACAGATATTATGCAAACACTAAATAATATTCAGTTTCTTTATTTGGTTCTACACATCCTCTTATGTCTGGTTACTGGTAACATAACTTTTCTCTTATATAGAAAATCAATTAAGCAGACAAAAATGCGCCGTACGTTATCATTGATATTTTGTGCGCCATACGTTATCATTTCCGGAAAATGCCCCGATTTTAATATTTTCAGCGGTTATTCTAGCCAGAATGGGCATGAATGCTTAGATGCCGACATATTACAACTTTTTAATGTCAGTGATTTCAGTTAATATACATATATGTAAACAAAACAGTGAATTTTAGAGAAGAAGCCGTACGTTACCACGATCAAACCGGTGGAAAATTCTCTCGCTTCGAATCTGGTGACGCGCATTTCAGAGGAAGTACGGGACGAAACTTCATGAAATAAATTTCTGTGTGCCAGGAAAATTGTGGTGAAGGTTGTTATATGTACCTTTACACAATAACATCACGAATTTCAGAGAAAAAAGGGAAAAACCTACTTTTTGGCTGCATCCGCCATCTTGTTTGTTTGGGTAACGAACGGCGTGATTCCTCCCCTTGATTTTTATAAGGTGCAAAAGAACTCAAATACAAAAAGCATTACAACGCTTCTCATTCAAATCGTGCTGAGAACCGCACAAAACTCGATATCCAATTCATTTCTGAATATATTTCTTGACTATGTTTTGTAGATTCTTTTATCATTTTGTACTTTTTAGATTTATGTATTCATAATCTTATCAAAACTATGTATCAATTAGTTCAACTTCCTTGTGATAACATTTTCAACTTTCATCGTTTTCATACACGATCTAATGAGGTTTTTCGGTGAATACATTCATTCCATTAGCTTACAAAAACTGTCTTAACCCCAGGATCACATTAAGTATTTACAATTATTCTTCCTCTTTTCCTTGTTATTAACGTTATTCAACGAGACGAATGGTATTCAAGCACCATTGATTAGATTTGTGCAACATCAATGGATATTTTCATCTCAATTTAAGCAATGGCTTGTGACAATAACTTGTACTAAAATAAGACAATTTGGTTCACTTTTTTCAAATATTTATTTATTGAATCAAAGCAAGACAATGTCATAAATGATCTAGAGGTAAATTAAATTATTGTATTTACATTGTATCTATAAGCTAAATGATTTATGTGTAAAGTGTCTATTAACAAACTTTTAACATTGTTTTAATTGTTTTTCTTTCACATTACCGCTTTATTTTATGGCTTCTGTACATGTTTCTACTTACGATAATTTCTGTTCTGAATATTTGCTATTTCCACATTCGAAATAATCAAATCAAATAAATCACGATGATTGCGAGAAGAAACAAATTATCCTATAATTTTTGTACTTAGATGAAATAACATATTGGCACACAGTAAACACATTTCATCACAAGCTTGATGATCATGAACGGCGTTGTTACTGGGTATATCTGTTACTTAACATAAAGTTCTTACTATATACTTTGTAGTTGAATGTTTCAACCTATTTCCACTTTTTACATTGTTATTTCACTTCATAAATTTACCTCATCACTTTTGCAACAAACAAAAATATAGGATCATAGCAAGTGCTATCTTTTGAACTCATACTTATTCATATAATAGTATAGGCTTATTATTTAATTTCTTAAAAAAATCCATCATGCTTGATTGATCAAAAATACAGTAACGTATTTATCAAATATATGGTAGCAATTGTGAATAGTTTCCTACTGATTTAATCAGAGCTTCTTTATAAAGAATGTTATCTGTCTTAGAAGGAATTATCTTACAGCACATGAAATGTAGAATATAACATTTATACAGATTGGAGATAATCAGTTGAATAAATTGGAAAATTTATACCATCGCATTGTTCCTAAATACATGCATACACATATACTAGACTAAGTAGTAAAATCAAAATTGAAATAACACTTCCGACGTGACAGCTGTAATAAAGCTATTGCCTGGTTTAAAAAGTAACAACATTGTTATAATAATAATTAACATAAGGAATAACGTTTAGAGACAAAAAATGAGAATAAAGATCAACAAGGTCAGGCGTCGTTTACAGAACGCATCTCCCTACACATTCCAGAACACTCATACACAAATGTGTTTTCCTGCACCAAAAGCTTCATAGACAAAACATGATCCAATCCGAACAGAAATAGTATAAAGCATGGACTAAGATAAACAATATGATGCATAAACTTTGTAACGACCAGTATGGCCTTGAAAATTATTAATTATCTGAGAAGAAAATTCCTTTACAGCGAAAGAAAACTGTGAAATAAGTTTATGTGACAAATGCAACTTCAAGTTATAGATAAAATGCAAATTCTAATGTTCTATGTCTGAGGGAAAGGATCTAGCAGTCACAAGATGGAAGCTTTATGTCAAACTTGCTCGTTATAAACAAAACACTCATTTATCTTCCTGTCCATTGCCGCCTTACATGTTAAAGGAAACATCGTTAATTGGTAACCTCCCGTCGTCACAGTGCACACGGGATTATCCATTTGTTAACTAAACGAAATCATTTAAAAGAGTATTATTACAAACTTTTTATACAAAATGTACTTATAAATGAAATACTGATGAAATAAAATGCGTATTTTCATTTTCCGTATTATCACTCGATGATATGATATTATTAATTTCATTGACAACATTTTAAAGATGTACCGATTAATGATACAATATCAAATAATATAATTAGATAAATACATTCATGCCAATAAAACCCAAAAAAGAGGAAAATTTTAACTCTAGTATCTCATTAAATGTTCACAGTTCAAAAGAAAAGTTTTAACGCTAGAATCGAATCGCATTAGGTATTCACAATGCAAGAGAAAAAATTTAACTCGAGAAACGCATCGAGTACTCAAAATTTAAGAGCTATAATCGCATTAAGTATTCACAATGCAAGAGCAAAGTTTTAACCCTAGAATCGAATCGAGTACTCAAAATTCAAGAGCTATAATCTCATTGAGTATTCACAATTAATCTATCTTCTTCACCGATGTTATGAAAATGAACATTATTCACCTACATACCAGCACCGTTGATTAGATTAATGCAACAAAAATGAAATTTCATCACTGTCTAAACGATAACCCGTTACGGTTATTTGTTTCACATGCAGGCGATAGTAGTAATAGTAATATATTGTATCAAAGAAAGGATAATATTATTAATATTATTAATTATAAGGTGGTAAATACCAAATAGATTTCTTTTACTGATAAAACTAAATGATTTTGCTTGTAAGTACCTAGAAAATAAGTTTTACTATCAATGTCTTTATATATTTCTTTTATCAATGACTGTTATATCCACAAAATAAAAGATGAAAATAAATCACGTTACTTGTGAGCAGGAACTAATTATCGTAAGATAATTTGATGTCGTGCCGAGATAAAGAAATTATTGTAATACAACAAAATCTTTCGATAACATGCTTGTTGGTCATCAACGACGTTGTTAAGGAAAATATTCGTCTCTTAGCAACCAATATGAAATTGAAGTTACACTGTTATAAATAAACACACTTGGTAGTCAAAGGTTCCCATTAATACATGCATAATTAATCTGAAAAAGACCAGTTATTAAGCTGATAAAATTTACTGTTAACTAAATAAATGATATCTAGCATATGAACAAAAAACGTAATGGATTTAATATATTTTGAGTATATATTTATGGACAAAACCGGAACAATCTTCGTCAAGGGCAAATAACAAGTGCTGTAATTTTCAGACTAATGGACCGATAAACCGCTTTTTAACTCAATCTGATTCAATCTTACATCAAACTGTATACAGATCTGCTAAATCAGAGATAGATACATAGTATCCCTTACCACGCTTAATATCTTGAATTTCAATCTAAACAAAAATTATCTCTTATAAGGAAAATGTTTAGAGTTATGTTTTTAGTTTGCCCTGCTAGAGTTGCTAGGTTTTGTCGGGGGCTGTGCTCTGTGAACGTTTGTCTTGCCTTGTTGATCTTTGTTCTCATTATTTTTTACATTAGCACCTTAAACAGTTGCCCTCATGACGGATAATACCTGTTTGTACTAGTATAAAATTTAAGATATTTACAAAACTGTATGATATTAACATAGACTTATAGACAAATCTTAACATTCATTTGCAAGATAACAAATATCAAGACTTCATCATGTTTTTCATCAAGGTTTTTACTTTTACTATTTTAAATTCTTAAATTATTTTTAAAAAAAGATTCACTTTGCTTTATTTATTTCATTACTGGAAACGCTGCATTTTAAATTCGCGCAATGCTGCTAAACACTGCATTGCTTTATGATATTTCTTACACTACCAAATCTAAATACATCGAGCCACGCAATAATATTGTTGTTGTTGTTATTCTTCTTTTTGTTTCATACATCAAAAGGTTCCGAATAATGTCTTTTAAGTAGTGAGACGAAAGTAATACATGTGACTTTAGATTGACACGATTTTATTTCATTTATATGGTAATTAGATCTAAAATCACACCAGAATGTGAGCGAGGTTGTTGTGTTTTCGTTTTTTGTTTGTTTCTTTTTTTTTCTTCTTTTTTTTAAATCTTTTTTGCAGAGCAGTGGATGTCTCTTATTATCATTACGACTATCTTATCATTAAAACGATGAAATTTTAAATCGTTTTGCAATAAAAAAGGAGATATTCAAACAAATGATGTGTTTATTGTTAACTTGTCCTTGCCAACAAAGACAATATTCGCTGATGGAAAATACACATAAGTAATTGACACAGAAGGCAGACGTTAATTTTATGTTACAGCATGATTTTCAATGATATCGTAGTGGTTGTTATTCATTTTCTATCATCAATAGAACAAATGGCGACAAAATATTGTTTTTTATAATGAATGATTCATAGAAATCTCAAATTAAGTATCTTTTGCATATAAAAACATCTTTAAGAGGGCAGTGTGGTTGTCTAAGGAAGATGCAAATATTTTAGAAAGATTTCTTTTCCAAATTTATTCGTCTCGTATAACCAGGCATTTGCATGAAGTGTTGATGTTTATATGGATACATTGAATGATTTTCTCCACATTTGTAGATGCTCGTTAATTCAAGATTTCACCATGAGCTTGCATATATGTTGTACGCTGCCTAAAACTTTGATACGGGGTAGATTGAGTGTGTGGGCGGGGTTCGAACGGTAGCTTGAACTGATTTAAAGTGTAGTGCAGTCGGTTTTTATAATAATACAGACTTTTCTTTATACGTTCCAACCTCAATTATTCGAATTGCCGGTGACTGAAAATTTAATTCGATTAATCTATGGGTTCGAATAATCCAAATCCGAATATAGAGATAGACGACATCTACTCAACTTTGACCAATCATAGCAAAGTACCATTTACAACACACTTGTTTCTAGTGTAATCAATCGAGAAAATAAATAAACAATAAAAGATGCGTTAAAAAATATATTTGTATTGAGAACATAAAATACTTTTTTTCCCATATTATTGCTAACGTTTTTTAATTTAAATTATGTGACATTCACAATTAAATGAAACCTGACAATAATTTTGAGATATACAGCTACTTTAATCAACTTGGAGGCCAAAACAAGTGCATACGAATGTCCCTTCAAGTTTCATCATAGGAAATTTAGAATAAAATTGTATACAAAATATGTAATATAGCAATAGAAACAGGACAAAAAGATCGTCTCAGATATTTTTTAAACATTTAGACATCATGGTTTTGTTTGGATCTACTATGTACAGATCATATGGCAACATGATATGTTTTTTACTTTTAGTGGATGGCTCATGGCAGTCTCGAATTTGATTATCAAATTATAAGTTAAATAGAAATAGTTCTCTTAAAGGTACATTATGTTTCAGAAAAGAATATTGTTTTATACTGTCTATAGTTTAAAAATGTTGTAAAAATGGGTTTAGAACATATGAAATGCTTATCACCTGATGAAAATACCGTTGCGTGATAAAGGTAGAAAAATTTGAACAAAGTGGTATTTTAACTGTCATACAAAATACTAATAAACTATAATTGTAGTAATAACCAAAGCGCAAAAGAAATAGAAAATTTTTCAGTTTTGAAATATGACCAATTAGTAACTTTATGGAAACTGTTAAAAGACACAAAAATAACACAGCTTTTGAAAATAATAAAGTGATGGCATTGTTAGACTTAATAGGCATTTAAAAATAAATATTTAAATATTTAAGAAAGACACTTTAATCGTCTGTTGAACAATCGATTTAAATAGGAAAATTATTTATATGCATATTTGTTTTTAAATAAGCTTTGATTTATTTTACGTATCATATTAATAAACACACTGGCTTCCTGCATTACATGGGCACCAATTTTCTACACAGCAAAAAACAATATATTTTGCATCGTCAATCTTACTTTTCATCTTTAATGGTGTCAACATGGGAACAGTGATTTGATTTTCGCTAGACAGAGAAGATATAATTTTATATGTAACCTTTTCCAGTGACGCTCCTCTATTACTGTTGACAGTTCAAACATTTAAACAGGAATATCAGTCATTGGAATTATCATGCTGTTACAATATACTTACACATTACAAATGATGGTATCGAATTAATCCCTTTCTGTACAACAACATGTCTGTAGGTCATAAGTGTCTAAACTATAAGAACTATATAAACGTGTGTTATTTTGTTTTGTGTGTTTTGATATTGTTGTTGTTTCTTTTTTAGTTGTTTTTTGTTTGTTTTTTTTTAGGGGGGGTTTGGGTTTTTTTTGGGGTTTTTTTTTTTTGGGGGGGGGGGCTGATTGTTGTTTTTTGTTGTTGTTGTCGTTTTTTGTTGTTTTTGTTTGTTTTTGTTTTTTTTTTGTAATTCTACATAAAACATTGATTAGATTACTTTTAATGCTTAAAATTTGATTATACTTAAGCCTGTGTCACAGATGTGAGTCATGTTTTATTGGTTTTCAGAATACATTTGTTGCAAAATGCTCAACATGTACAATAAAAAATGCTAAACGGTGATCAAACTGATCCCTGACATGGTACAGTATACATTTTGTTTAATGGTGTTTCCGTATTCATCAATAGGAAAACAACCCCCGCGTAATAAGTCTTTAAATTAAATAAGCGTTCCATGCATACGCAATATAATGTGCCGAGTGGAATTCTCAAGAACATTTAGTTTAATACCTCGATGTACTTTGAATCTAAATATTTCGAAATAAGATTCACGAATATTTATTGCTTTATTACACATTAAATCGACCCCTATAATTATTCATTAATTAAAACTGAATTTCAAAATAAAACGGCATGTTTTGGTGATTGTTTTTATGCCCCCGGGCATATAGTGATTGAACCGTCCGTCCGTCTGTCTGTCCTTCCGTCTGTCCGTACGAGGTTAACCTAGAACGGCAAGTTGGATTTTTCTTAAGTTCTACCTGTACCAATGGCTTCTAAGTTTACACACTTACTAATAAATACAAAGTACACGATCTGGGCAAGTTTCATAACTCTGGCTTTCATATTTACCAAGTTATTGCCCTTTTCAGCACTTAGAAAATGAATAATGGTTAACCTAAAACGGCAAGTTGGAAATATCTTAAGTTCTATCTATACTAATGGCTTTATAATTTCCACACTTACTTATGAATACACAACACATGATATTGCCAAATTATATAACTGTGTCATCCATATTTTCCAGTTATTTCCCTTTTTTCACTTTGAAAATAGGGCCTTGTCTGGTTAACCTATTTCGGCAAGTTGGATTTATCTTAATTGCTTAATTTCTTTACTGATATCTTTCATATTTAGTAGGTGGATACCTTTGATGGTCCTCTAATTTTTTTTAGAGTAAGCGGTCTCTAGGGTCAAGGTCAAGGTCACTGGTTAAAAAAATAAATATAAACCTTTTTGCTCATACAGCCTTTATTTTTTAGTTAATGTCTTAGTTTAATACAAACACCTCCTTCTTCCTACCAAATATGAAATACAACTGTCAATAAATAAAAGCTGTATGGGCAAAAGTGTAAGAATCTATTTTTAGCACAAGTGACCTTGACCCACTGATCCCTACCACAATCAAAAGGATGAATACCATGCAAGTTATCTCGCTACCAAATATAAAATATATCTGTCACTTAATAAAGGCTGTATGAGCAAATGTGTAAAAATCTATTTTTAGCACTGGTGACCTTGACCCAACTGACCACTAACTTCATCAAAGTTTATGTTTCTATCAATTATAAATAACATCTGTCTAAAGAATAAGGTCAATACACCTGTAAAAATGTAAAAATCTATTTTTAACATTGGTTACCTTGACATTGGTAACATTGACCTTGACCCAAATGACCCAATACTACAAATATTTTATATTTGGTAGGAAGATAACTTGCATGGTATTCATCCTTTTGATTGGGGTAGGGATCAGTGGGTCAAGGTCACTTGTGCTAAAAATATATTCTTACACTTTTGCCCATACAGCTTTTATTTATTGACAGTTGTATTTCATATTTGGTAGGAAGATAACTTGCATTGTATTCTTCCTTTGGATGGAGTAAGGGGTCAGTTGGGTCAAGGTCACAAGTGCTAAAAATAGATTTTTACACTTTTGCCCATACAGCCTTTATTTAATGACAGATGTATTTCGTATTTGGTAGGAAGATAACTTGCATGAAGTTGAATATTTTTCAACTTCACAGGTCAGAGCAATGACTTGGCAACTTATATTTTTCACAATTACAAAATGCCATGACTTTGTCAAGCTTTAAAACTTGTGTTTACAATTTTTTTGTGATTTTTCTGTCCATAGCTGAGTGAATGGGTAAACATTTATGAAGTATTGTTACTGACAAGAATCTGAGCCGGGGGCATTTGTGTTTAACAAACACGTTCTTGTTCTTTTGTTGGTGTTTGTTTGTTTTTTTTTCATTTTCTTTGAAATAAAACCAAATACATACTCTAAACTTTATGCTTAATTATTGTTAGTTCATGTATTTTGATAATATTTTGTTTTTGTTACACTTAGAATTTTCATGAAAATTTTGAAAATGTATTTCAAAGTAAAATATTGTGAAGTGAACAAAGAAAGTAATTTACACATTGCAAACGACACTTACAAATTCTATTTTGGTTACTTTATGACAAATGAATTCACATACAGCGATATTTTTTCAGTGATAAGAATGTTACTTGTTTTTCATCAATTATTTTAAGTCCGTGTTAACGATTTCAATAAAGTGTGAATATGGAATATATTTTCACGAAACAAGATAAAATGCCATATTTTCACGAGTCAGAAATAATTTTAATTCCCAAAAATATTTTTTGGCCAGGGGGCCTTAAATTCGTTTCAAATTTCCTGGAATACATATGCCGAGTGAATATTTATAATTTTTTTATTGCAATTACTTTAACACATATATCGCAGAAGGAAAGAAATACATCAAAATGTTAAAAATGCATCACCTTGTCTGCTTAGTTTGCCTTCCTATAAATCAAAATAGAAATCAATGGTTTTTGGTCGGCATCAGAGATCTAATAACATGACGATATCTCTAGCTAGATTCTTCCTTGACAAATAATAGATTGCGATCTGAAGCAAAGATCATCTGTCAATATCAAAAATTCATTGATAAAAAGAAAACGTATTACTGACAAAAATGGCGGGAGAAGTCTAGGTGTTTAGTTGTTCATCCAAATCCATGAAATTTATTTTAAAAGATGATGATACAATGGATCTTATGAAAAATCGTTGCTTTTCAAATACAACTATCGAACTGTAGATTTATTGTCGTACTCTATCCTAACTTTTGGTGTGTCTATTGACCCTTGTAATGCATAACAATTTAGATATATGATCAGTATGGTGTTTAGATATTGTATTTTTCTTGCTTTATTCATCGACGTTTACTATATATTTTTTCAGTTTGTAATATCCGTTTAATCAAAGAAAGAAAACTGTCTTCTGTCCGATGGTTTTATTTTGAATATATATGTGAAGTAGTAATGTTCATATACATTTCTTTTATCAGTTTTTAACTTGATGCCATGATGTCCAATTTATGACCTTTTTCAATCCAAATCAAATATATGTCAAGATAACAAAGAGAGTTTCATATCAATATTTTAAGTTTGAAAACTTACTTTATTTTAAACATGATTAAACGCATACTCAACTTATGCTGTATTTGTAATTGTCTTTTTTATTTCTGGTATACAGCATGAAATCGACATTTCTTTACAAATAGTTTACAAATAGGAAAAGAGTACGTATATTTTTAGAATGACCTTAAAGCCAAAGATAACAAAAGTCAAAAGGTCAAAACATCCTACTTTTGATTACTTTTGAATATAAAATTAACTTATCTCTTTATTTCACCACTGTCATCCGCCTGAACAAGATGCTATCAGTACTCGCTTCTTCTTTGGTATTCCTGTCTGGTTTCATAGGACATGCAGATCTCATATCTGCAGATGTACTATCAAAGCAAGTTGTCAAAGCAGAGCTTTATGTACGGTATGTAGTTGATTTTGTTTACTTTTAATTTGTGAGTTGACATACTTTAAGTTATTTACGGTTAATTAAAATAGTAAAATACTTAAATCCATACAAACACATCTGCAAATGTTTCAAAATTCAAAATATAACCAGTTCAGTTTAAATAGTAAGTTCTGATTCAGCAGGTGCTAGGGGACGGGATACGTTGGTCGGTAGCCTGCAATAACCACTACCGTCCATGAACAAGCTCAATCAAACCGACCTTGCAATATTTTCAATTTTGATATGTTGCGCTTTCTTTAGGAATTCTGTTTCTCTATATTTTAAGATTTTTTCTTTGCTTTCTTTAAAATGCAGTGTATATGGAGTTTCATTAAAAAGACAACTGTAAGAGCCGTAATGTAATTCACTATTTCGTTTCTTAAATGTATTTTACATTTTCAAGGCCTTGGGCAAGTTCAGTTGAAGGGTTTGGATTAGATTTTGGAAGTGGAAGCTGGGGTGGCAGCAGCAGCGGCAGTAACACCGATAGCGGCAGTAGTAGTAGCAGTAGCGGAAGTAGTAGTAGTAGTAGTAGCAGTAGTAGTAGCAGCAGTAGCAGCAGCAGCAGCAGTAGTAGCAGTGGAAGCAGCAGTAGCAGCAGCAGTGAAAGTTCAAGCAATAGCAGTAGTATTTTAGTCGGAAAACGTGAATGGCACTACCATTGGGGTGTTGTTGTTACAACTTCAGACAACCAAAAATGGCTCGTATACACTACCAATGATTATGGATTCGACCCAATAGAAACTGCATTACTCGACGCACGACGCATGTCTTCATCGTAAGTTTCTATACCCGGCGATTTCCCTGATTATTTTTGACGTTGACATTTTTTATCAAAAGAGATGCATTACAAAACTGAAACTGTTTTCAAAAGTAGAACCTTTATGTTTTGTCGGATTTTAAATGTCACGTGATTACTTTTCAGCATCACTGGTAGAGAAAATCCTCAGGCACCCCCGTACATGCTATTATTAGGCACGAGCGTGTACCTGATTAGCATTACTGACGTTCCATAAACTAGCTGAGTCCCTAGTGGGATTCGAACTTCGTACCTAAATGTAAGAAATTGTATCTTAATTTCGATTTGCCAACAGAATATAAAACTAGAAATGTGTCATCATGCCCTGGATGCCCGCGCATGCAGCCAAAATTTCAGATGGTGCATTAATTATTTTTTGCATTTTAAGTTCAAAGCCGTTAAAACTTTTCAATGTTAACACAAACCATTTTCATACAATGTTCAAGACACTGAAATGATTCAGTCTTAACCTTTTAAAAATGTATCTATATTATTTTCAAAGTGAAAGGGACATAACTCTGCAAACAAATCATCAAACCATGACCAAATTCCAACTTGACCTGCCAATTCCTTTGACATATCCATATGTCACATTTAAGTTGAATATGTAACACTGTTGGGTAGATAATGAACAGAAACTGTAAATTTCATATTATTTTCAAAGTGAAAGGGGCATAACTCTGCATTAAAATCATTGAACCATGACCAAATTCAAACTTGGCCTGGGCATTCCAAAAACATATCCATATGTTTGAGTTGAATGTGTTGTACAGTTGGGGAGATAATAAACGGAAACTGAAAATTTCATATTACTTTCAAAATGAAAGGGGCATAACTCTGCCAAAAATCATTGAACCATGACCAAATTTGAACTTGACCTGCGCATTCTTTTGACGCATCCATATGTCAAGTTTGAGTTTAATGTGTTGTACCGTTGGGGAGATTATGAACGGAAACTGAAAATTTCATATTATTTTCAAAGTGAAAGGGGCATAACTCTGCCAAAAATCATCGAACTATGACCAAATTCGAACTTGAACTGTATTTTCTCATGACATATCCATATGTCAAGTTTGATTTGAATGTGTTGTACCGTTGGGGGGATAATGAACGGAAACTGAAATTTCATATTATTTTCAAAGTAAAAGGGGCATAACTCTGTCAAAAATCATCGAACCATGACCAAATTCAAACTTGACCTGTATTTTGTCATGACATATCAATATGTTAAGTTTGAGTTGAATGTGTTGTACCGTTGGGGAGATAATGAACGGAAACTGAAATTTCATATTATTTTAAAAGTAAAAGGGGCATAACTCTGAAAAAATCATCGAACCATGACCAAATTCAAACTTGACCTGTATTTTGTCATGACATATTTATATGTTAAGTTTGAGTTGAATGTGTGCAACCGTTATTAAGATAATGAACGGAAACTGATAATGACGGAATGATAGAAGGACGGAAGGACGGAATGACGGAACAGGGTAACACTATATGCCCCGGCCATTACATGGCGGGGGCATAAAAATTGTCTTTATTCATGCTAGGTGCATAATGATATAGTAAAATATGTTTATATTCTCTTGAATAAATGCATAATTTTCATATATTTCTGCACAAACGATTTGCAATTGCAGATGGACAAGAAACAAATGTGGTGCAGTACGTAACCATACCGTAAACGATTTCATGAAAGCTGGAAGAATTGGTTGTGAATACAGCGTTTTCTCATGCAATGATAAAATGGCTACAGAGGCAATTTGGCGATTAGTTACTGAAACATCTTGTTGAATTAGGAGCTAAAAATAAACTGATAATTCAAGCATAGTGTCTATTTTATCTATGTTGAAGTTGTTTTGTTGAAAGATATGTTAAAATGAAAACATAGTAAATATCGCCGAGTTACAATGTATAGACTTGACAAAGTAAAACCAATAAGTTAGGCCTGGCCTGAGGTTTTCTTCAGACGTGTGATGAATAAATGTCTATCACGGCAAAAGTGAAAATTTTGAAGCTCTGTTTGATTGTGCCTGATCATGAACAGTAGTGTTAATTGCAAGCTACCGTCCATGACCCCTAGCACAGGCTGGATTATCATTCGGCCATTTGTGACTTTCATATTTATCTAAAATAATTGAAGATTCTTTTTTAAATTTGTTGTTGATGATTGATACAGAAAAAAACTAATTTATAGGCATTGAAATGCAACAAAACGTAAGTAAATTAGGCGTATATTGACACATTTGTTCAATAAATACGTAAAAAGGCTAAACATTTACTTACCAAAACTTTAACGTTAGTGGTTTCATATGCACTTGCTTAAATAAAAATTAAAACTGGAAAAAATACTCAACCATAAAAAGACTTTCACATGACAGACAATAACAAATTCCTATTTTGAATATCAGTTTTCAATGCAATGTCGCTATCATCTTAATTAGTCACATTCCTGTCAAAAATAAAATGTTTAATGCCGAGTTATCATAAGGAAACACACAAAAAACAATTTCAGAGAAAAATACACAATTTTAGATCAACAATTTGCTGTCTTATGTGCTTTACATTTGAATTTCATGCATGGACGTTCTTTAATTCATATAAATCATTTACTCCTGACATATTCGAATATTCATTTAGAAGATTCTAGTAAATGGTAATAGTTTTCCTAAATTGCTGACATCAGAAATCGTGAAATAATGGATATAAAAAAGAATACGCCAGCAGGCGTCTGAAATTAAACATACATTCGGACTTGCATAATTTTGGTATAGTCAGAAGTACAATATATATAAGCATCTTTATTACCTTTTTCTAATTGTTCTTGATGATTACAGTTATAAAGAGAAAAACATACTTATAGACATGGTGTTGCAACAAAACTTATTACGTACTTTATGAAAAATGTGTAGAATAAAGGCATAAAATATATAATAATTTACTTGTCTATATAGTAATAACATGTGTAAAGAGTTTATTTAATGGAAAAATAACAAATAACTTCAATGGTAGTGATTTCGCGTTCACTTGCTTTAATTATAACTGAAAAAAGATTTAATTAACCTTTGACATAAAACCTTTGTCACAATGTATTTTAACATATTTTTAAAAAAAAGTATTTCACGCGACTGACAATAACACTTTTATACATTTTTTGTGTATTTTAAAAATCAGCTTTCAAATTACTCAGATCATCATATATATAATACATTAAAAACACTCACAAAAATAAGTTCAAACATATATATCCAACCTAACAAATCATCCGACAACAAATTCTAAGCGTCTGATTACCTGCCCAAATAAAATGACATGGCGTCTGCATCAATGGTAATTTATTATGGAACTACACTAACTATCTCTCAGTTGTGATAAACCTTCACTCTCACTTATTTTATTATATTAGTTCAATGCTGATGAGACTTACTTTGCTCTGTCCATACTTTAAGTTGAAGTTATATTTATTTTTTATTTTATGTTCTCATTGTGAGCTATCCTGACTAGATTTCTCTCGCATAGACCATATAAGTTAAGAGGTTAGTTAACTAAACATGTAACGGACAGTCGACCTGTCATTTGAGGTTTCAAATATTGTGTTCATCTCGATAGTTCAATGTCTTCTCTTCTCATAAAAGTACACACATAGACCGAATCAGCATTTTTATATTTCTTGTTAAATCTGTTATCAATTGCTAAAGCATATATAGATAATTTTTTTTAACTGTACGTTATAATACGTGTATTTAATTTCACTAGCAATCGATTGTCATATGCTTACCTCAGAACTTTTTATTACGCTTCGTTTGGATTAACAATTGCTACTCGACTGCTAATCTTGAAAATTCAAAGCTCTGGTCCGACACGATTAATCCGTTCATACTTGAACTTTATTTCACAGTTGCATTACGTTGTTCTCAATAAATGCCTTAATACCCTGCCATACCAGCAAGGCTATCTGATCACCAGAAAAAGCAATAAATTTTTCCTATGGCTAAATAAAAGACATCAGTCGATTTGTTTTAGTCAATGTTTTTCGTTGATGTACAAACTTTTAAGTTCCATCTTTATCAATAATTTTTTTTCTGTTGTATTTTTTATTAGTTATGTATTTGAATAAACTATTTTCTTTTATTCGAATTAGATCAATGCAATTGTATAGATTAGTCTCGGATCTAACATCATCTACCTTATGACTAAGTAAGTCCATGTAATTAAAAGAATTATTTTATTTATGCAGGTTCGTATTTTCATGGTAAATTTAGCCCGTAAATAGCCCAATTATATTTTTTGATTTGCTAATTCATTAGTCTCAACTGGTTGCTTTAGCTACATGTGGTAACAGACATAATTTATATGAGTGCGATATTGCATCTCTAATATTTCTTGGGTTAAAGTCATCGAGTGAGGCTGGTGAGTACAGCCCAGTATGAGAGTTCTAAGAAAAGAAAAATTAATAGAATCAGACAAAGCTACTATGAAACTTTGAATTTTGTTTATCCAACGTTTGGTATGATAAGTATAGTAGTCTGTAATTTATCGGCCTGACCAATATACAAATCCAATTAGTCGAATGTTCGTATAGCCTGATCATTTATTTCTTTTACATATGCTACACTCTTACTGTGGCGTCGTTTTTTCTATACAAAATGTAAGTTGTTCATAATTGGTCAGTAGGGTTCAAAATACTATTTTTCTAAGATTTTTTTACAAATTACTTAACAATAAGATTTAATAAAACCAAATGATTCGAAAAGGCTAAAACAGCATTTGTAGTTTATATGTGGAAATGTCATTAAATGATAATTTACATCTATGTGGTTAGCATACAATCTCGTAAAAAATACATGACTGCACCATCGTCTGGTACTATTTTCTCTTATGAATGGGCGCTGCGTGATCTAGACGCTTGCCACTATCATCGGCCTTTGACGAAGTTTAATGGTGCAGTTAGTCGATCGCAATATAGCATTCGTAGTCTTGATCTTTTTTCATTGATCATTTTGTGGATAGATTCATCTACTCCTTGCTAAGTGCATTTCTGTATTAGTTTATTCTTGTGTAATTATTTAAAATTGCAGTATGTGACGTTTAATAGTTTTATAAGACAAGAGTTTGTCACGTGGTAATACTCAATCTACTATACTGCCAGATAAAAAGCTTTTCCTTGTGTTCAATATCTACCAATCTCTATATTAGTATAACTGAGCCAAGTTTCTTGCCACATATAGCAATGCCTAGATCATATGAAATGTTAAGTCATTGTTCTTCTCGCACAATATACTTGTGTAAATTCAACTGACGATTCGATATATCAACTGTTGTCTCTCTGAGATATGCACTCTATATTCATCACTTTCTCGTTTATTGTCATTATTCGTAAACGCTCAAGTTCGCTGTCTTGACTACAACAACATGTGATCCTTGCTATAGCTTTAATTGCTACATACGATATATAAATAGCGTCTGAATGTGAACTCTCTTCTATAATATGTAACTTTAATTCCAAGTGAATAAATGATTATTTAACTATAGTAATCGTAGGCTTTCTCTCCGCATGCGTCCCGCTTTGTTTGACATTAATTTTGTTTTATTTCGAAGTGATAGAATAATGCTATGTCTTCTGTTCATAGATTCTCTTACAACTTGTGTCACCTTATATCTATAACGAAAGTCAATACATTCCGATTTACACGTTTTTATCAAAATTGTCTTTTTTTGTCGTATTCTTAAAATTCTGAGATGATTTCTCATGATAATATAATTGAGATTCGTTGCCCAGGTTTCGCTTATCCTTCGACTTTTTATACTGAAAAATTAGTATTCAATCTCAATCTCTCTCGATGTTCTCTACTCATGTCCTAGTATAGTTTATAAAAAATTACTTTATCTAATCATTTCATATTCAGTCATTGAGATTTGAAGGTAATTAACTATGCTAACTGACTTCTATGCTTACTCTGCATTCTATAACAATAATACTAATAATACATTATATACTTGATGCTGAAACATGATTCTTCCCACATTAATGTCATATATCTGACTCATCAAACATGTGTTTTCTCAATAGTGCTTTTAATTTCTTGGATTCGCGATTCCTATCGTTTCGATTCTTTCGTCACATTTAATTGGTAGTGTGCGTAAATGTGTAAATATTGGATCGATATTTGAAGATACTTATATAACAAACATATGACATTATAAATGATTCAAAAAACTAGGCACATGGATAGCAAAGATTGATTATTTTGGTTTCATATTAATAATGATATTTTATAAAAAAAAAATTCTGTTATGATTGCTACTATAATCCTGGAGATTTTTTTTTTTACTATTATATTTATTTTTGTTTTATTATCACTGTATCCAATTCATTAACACTTCAGAAATTTATATCGATGTAAGTCTCTAATGAGCTGTCTTATCTCTTAAGCTAGCGTCTCCAAAAGCAATAGCGCAGGTTCAATTGGGTAAACAAATTTTCTTCCTTAATCCACTTTTGTTGTGTAGTTATTGAGATAACTGTGAAAAATAAGCCACCTCTCTACTTTCCACCTGCAGTGTTTTTTTATTTAATTATTTTTTTTATATTACCTTTTTTTTACTTTTATTCATAATTTTATTCTGATCATACATGTTACACAATTGTATTAGCACGTTTTAATAACTATAATATGGACCTCTCGGATAAATTGACTGTGAACAAATTAGTTTAGAAACTGAGTCAGCCTTTAATTAACTATAAAGATAATGAGATCCTCAATATAGTGTAGTTTGATTCTATCAGTTGGAGCATTGATTAATGCATAGATGTTCATACCCTATTTTCCAAATCCTTGTGTGAATCTATGACTGTTTCATCGACCCATTCGACAGACAACCCTCTCGAGTCATAGTATGAATTTAACATATTTAAGAACCTACATTATATTGCTTACTTGTGAAGCACTCTGGATTGTCGCTGTTGCAGCGAATTGTTTGGTATGGCTTTTCAAGAGAGTCAATTTAGAACAAAAATTGACTGTAAAAAAGCACCCCTAATTTTGTGTACATTGACTGTGAATCAGCTGAATACATAGATGTCATTTTTGCTACCAAATGAAGTGATACTATATCTATAAACTATCTGAATATTTGGTATTTTGCGCATAGATGTTGTTTTGCAGTCACACTTTTTTTTTTAATGCGCGGCACTATTGCTTGTTAAATAATTTTCTTTATTTAATTTGTGAACTTTTATCTTTTTTAGAGCAACGCTATTATTATAAAATGATCCCGTCTATGCTTATGCCTTCCATGCTCACTGAAAGACTTAATATGAATCATGGAAAATGCTGATAATCAACTCTATCCCTGTGTATATAGCGATATAATCACGCGCTACTCCTCAGTGTTTGCAACCAAAATTGCTAGTTCATATGAGAATAGTTATTTAATACAGTTCTTGTATTCCGACTGTCTCATCTTTAAAATAAATAAATCTCTGTAGTATTATTTGAATGATTGCCTCAGCATACTTCCTGCATCTCTGATGTTGAATTTGTCTAACTTCTAATGTCTATCTTTTTTCACACTTGATCAAATATTAGACCTCGTGAAATTTGTGATTTCATTCGCATCTATTTAAAGCAGACGCACATCAATGTGCCTCTTATATATAAAAGTGACTAAATGATAAACACATACTGACAGATTCATTACGGTAGTAGTTTACTGTGGATTTGCTACATTGTCATTCACAGCATTTGAGATCTTGGATGACATAGTTCTATATAAGAAATATAAAAAAGATTTCATTTGTTCATAAATTAGCATGCAATCGTCTCTTTAGTAGTATTATACTAAAGTTATGTATATGTCCTAAACGTTTGATGGCGTATAAATACTAAATTTTGTTTTACCTGCACAATATAGCGGTATGTATTTTTATTTTCGTCAACATGAAATAAAATGTTCAAACATATCTCTCGCAAGATCCATATCGCTTCGATCTTTTGTCTAAGCATGTTGTGACGATGCGATAGCAAAAATATAATGATTCTTGTGGATATGTAAGTATTCTTAACGTGACTCTACCAAGTGCTACAGCTCAAACTATATTATGTTATCATAGTTGACTCATATTTAATTCTTAATTAAATTGATGTGTTAGTATGATACCTATACACTTTAATAAGCTTAAAGGTTTCGATTTAGATGAATGTGAGATGCTTCCTAATACGCTAGTATTTATATCGAGCGCCTCTTATTAAGTATATTTTGTTTTGATATTTTGTGTGATTTTGGGACTGACTTAAATCTGGTAGTGTGTATGGGTATTCTTTGCATTCTTTCGAAGTAATTCGATACCTTGTCACTCGCCACGTAATGTCTACGCATCTCGCCTGAGTAGAGCATAACCCTCGGTGTTGCTAAGATAGTTTCGTACAAGTATAATGTCATGAATGGAATTATAGAACATTATTTCTCAATGTCTTCTTACCAATGTGAAAGCAAGCCATACCTTCTCAGCCCATCGATGTAGGCCGGAATGCATATCACTTTTACAGTTATCTCGTACCTGATGAAATGTTACGATAGTAACGATCATTTAACTGTCGTAAAATGCCTTTATCAAATTTAAGAAATGCTATCAAGCTTTTGTGTTTATCTCATATGTGCTAGTTCTATATGTAATTTTATGTGTGGGTGGGAGGTGTTGTCTGGTGTGGTGTGGGGAGTGTGGGAGTGGTGCGTGGTGGTGAGCGCGGAGCGCCTCGGGAGGGGCGGTAGTGCTGAATCAAAACAATATATAATATCTGATTGCTATAAATACTCTCTGTAAGATTTATACTCTATTTCAATTCTATCACTCCGACAGTATTTACTAAGATACTTCTCGATATTTATCATGCTTTTAAATTCATATTTTCCTTTTTTAGCCATTATTATTGCACTTTTTATGAAGGTTTTACTATATCGCAATATTTTATATCGAGTCGGTGAAAGTTTCAGTAGAATTTGAAAACAAGCGATTCTATACAATGGCGCTATTGTGCAAAGTGATGAAAATTCTCAGTTATTTGTTAGACGCTCTGATCCAGACGTTCCTCGCATACTATTAAGGTAACATCCGCCGAAGAGCTCCCTCTGGCTGAGAGATCTCATCTATCAAAAGTCAGTGAAGCTCAAACACGAACGTATTTTGGTATTACAGATTAATCAAATGATTACATGACAGAGATTTCTATATTCGAAGTCAGTGTCAATGAAATAAGTATTAAATCTTTTTTTATAGGGCGTTTATACCATTAAAGGTTAAGCAATGTTAGGAGGACCTTATAGGCCGACTAGGGGTGGCAGCTTCATGTTGTAAAATGACTTGACATGATATGATTGATTATATTCGAATATAAGTTTTGATTTTTATGAAAAACCCAAACATAGTGAATTGGATCTGTGAATTAAAATGGGTTACGTGTAATATGAGTGGCCTTGAAAGAATTATTTTTTAAGGTTGGAAATACGGAAGAAGATATTTATCTGTGTTAATAGCGGAATGATCTAATTATATACACAATATAATGAAGTGTGTTAAATTAACTAATATTAATGATTGGGCCAGGCTTTTTGCAGTCCATTTCAATATATATAAATCATATACTTTACAAATTTCTATCATTCAAGTATTGATTGTGTATTTCCGCTTTAGAAGCCGAATAACAATTTATATTGGTGTTTGCAATTTTGTGCTGTAAGGTAATACATCAGTTTGAAAACATATCAATGTGATTACCTTCATTCAGTTGCAATTACAACATTATCTATTAAATACTGCTCCTTATTTAAACGTTGAGATGATATTTTACTGGCTGTTATATTCAATCTTTCTTAGCGCATGTATCTTGCTGATATAGACTCAGACAGCATCTAGCGCTGTTTCTGGGTATGTATTAACTTTACATTTGCTTATTCACCTTTTCTTGCTGAGTTGCGGAATATTGTTTAAATTCCTTTCGCTTTTTGACATGTCCTAGCTCTAAATAATCTATATAGATCTGACAGTTATCTCACCGAATTAGTATTTCAATAGTTAATGTCGTATACCTGATTATATTATAGTATTATCCGATAATTTCTTCGTAATGCTACATCTAATAGTGTAGTGTGTATCTGTTGTACAGGTTATTAAATTGATTTTTTAGCTGAGCTATTAAAATGCAACTCTATCAATTCGATTTCTCCTGGCAACCTAGCGACTTCAGTCAGGCAATTGTCTACTGATACAAGATATAAGGATGAAACTTGACGAAAATTAATTTAGCGTTTATCTGGCTATTTTCATGATAAGGTGTATTGATTGGCTATGTCAATTGCCTGTGGAAGGTTTATCATTTTTTTATTTATTTTTTTATCCTAGCTCACAAAAAACCCTTTATTGTGTCGGCTTAAATGTCTGTGTTTTAAATCAACTTTATAAAATGTCACCATTAAACATTTTTTAGCATTTAACCACGTGATATTTTAAAAGAGATTATCGAATACAATCACCCATTTACCCCTGTTTTCATTTCTAATGTCCAAACATTCATATTACGCACATCGTACCCCATATTTATTTTCACAGTCCAAATGTCAAATATTGTTTGGGTTTTTTTTCATAACAAAATCACAAACATATATTTATTTTCGATATAATTCAATCATAAATCATGTCCAGTTCATTTTACAACATGACATTATCAGCTGAAATGGTACAATTTGCTTTAAATTTTGAACAATTCTTTTTTTAGAGTAAGAAGAAAAAATGAAATGTACGGTAAATGAAATACCCTAGAAACTTGTGGATGATCTGAACAAAATATCTAATTTAGCTAGAAATCAGTATAAATCCCACACAAGGTTCCGGTTATAAATATTAATAACTTCTTGGTTAAACAAATAACAATAAATTCATATTTTGCATAATAGCGAATTTAATACCGATTTTCTCAATTTTCTGAAATTCCACAAATATTTCTAAGTAATTAAACCTTCAAATAATATTAATAACTAATATTGATTTGAAAAGCTGATAACTTTCGAGATCATTAATCATCGGAAGGAATAGAAATAGTAAGGGTTAAATTAAGAGTTTATGCAGCTTATATATGTTTGGAACCATATCCTTTACGGTTGGTCTATATTAGGGAGATAATTCGAGATACATAAACAAATTCATAACAAAATATAATTTTGATAGAACTACAGGGATAAACACCAAAATTTAACTTTTTTGTATTTTACAGGATCTTTTTCGAGATCATTCGTAAGGTTAAAACTCGTAAAGTATTTGCAGTTTCCCATTACATGTCTCGATTTCCCTTCTTAACTGATGCTTTCTATATAATTCATGATTTTACTTGTCGAAAACTTATTCCTTATCCGCGCGTATCAAAAATGCATACGTTGCTTATACCTGATGCACAAAAAATTATTTGCAGTTCAATCCATCAAAAAATCTAGAGGGCCTCTATTACTGCGTTATGAATCTTCTATTCAAGTGCCTTCTTTTCAGCTTGTTCGTTTTTTCTACTTATATAGATAAAATATGGAGTCACTATGAATTTTTGCGACTTTGTGCGGTCCGTGATTTTTAACAGTTTTATGCTATCGCATGAAAATAGCTTACAATATTTGTCTTCGTGAGTGTTCTTGAACCATTGTATTTCATGGTTGACCAATTCAACGCATGCTGATGCCCGTAAAAATATAATAACGCTATTATTCTAACATGAACTACTTCTTGGAAAATACATATCACATTTACTAATTTGAACTATTAACTTTATCAAGAATAATTGCAGATCTAATTGCTTTGTGACAATTTAAATCAGCGACGAATTTAGTTTGCTTTCTTTTTACTCTGAGCCATTTTTCAATCGCTTGCATCAAATTACGTATTGCTTATGCTGCCTTTAATGAAATCCAATGCAGGAGTTTCAATACATGAAGGAC
The DNA here is from genome assembly GCF_026571515.1 of Ruditapes philippinarum. Taxonomy (NCBI): domain Eukaryota; kingdom Metazoa; phylum Mollusca; class Bivalvia; order Venerida; family Veneridae; genus Ruditapes; species Ruditapes philippinarum. The sequence continues at coordinate 170,577 of NW_026855922.1, read as the reverse complement.
TCCGAGTTTATTTTGAAGAGCGTCTAAATATTAATAGCTTACTTTAATTATTGGCAACCGGAGCTGTATCAGACATATTAAATTGATATCCATCTCAATTTCGTGTGGAGTGCTTTACACCAGTAGGCGTCCAAACAATTACTTTAAAATTATATTGTCCTTAAAAAAGGATGACTGCCTAAAACATGATCAATGTCAATTTCGTATGGTAGAAATATCTTACAAGCCTCAGCGTTCGTGGTCCAAATGGCGTTTCTTGTATCATGATTCCATCTATTTTGACGCGAACATACATCATTATGGTATTGGGCGGTAAATGACAGGCTTCACACAAGGCTTTGCGAAAAGGGTAGACACAATGCCTGTTAAAGTCAAATTCATCAACTGATCTCAAAATCCTTTGAAATTCTGTCTATTATTCTTTTTAGTATAAACCTTGAATATACGGGTCTTATTTGATTTCTAAGAAAATTATCATTGCTTATTGTTTGATCGTAAAGTAAATAATATGTAAATTTTGTTGCGCGAGATAATGATTCTTAAGAAATGTTACATTGAAATTTAATTATTTTTGTATTTTTAACATTGTTGAATATGCAGTATTAACCATAATTTAATTAAAACACAATCATAGCATTCTCGAGGATGGTTAATATAGATCTAAATAGCACAATTTGGAAGAAATACGACACTTGTGCGATGACTGTATTTTGTGCCTTTAGAGAACTTATCTACTTTCTGTCAGTTAATTAATGGAATAAATGCTGACTAAATAACAAACTTAAATCATCCAAAAAACTTCACGCCGATTAAAATAACCATGACATTTTGATTTCTTTTATTTATAAAACTATCTATTTTAATTTATACAATATTTAAAAGTTGTCTCTGTTTTTGCATGATCTCAATTTAAGATGATTTATCCATTATAAAATTACACTTTAATGTTCGAAGATCTCTGTTTACGATTGCATCAAACGTAGCGAGATTAATAACGACACCATAGGCATCGGTGGTAATGTAAGCATGAATCATGCTTTTAATTAGTTAATAGTTATATGACCTTTCCAATAAATCAATTTAGTCAGTTGCAGTCTTACCATACACTAAACTGAATATGCAGGATTGATTTAAATTTTTTACTCAGACATAACAAACAACAGTATGTAAAATAATTTTCTGTAAATCTGTCTAGAAAACAAATGCCAACAGATATATCTCAGGATTTAATAAACCGATTAAAAAAATTAATCATTTTGAATGGAAACATAGAATATTCGACTAATGTAAAAGTACTTAATTGTTTTATTGTTGCCTCATTTGTTGAAATAAAGACATATGATTATTCTCCCTTCTTCGAAATAAAAGCAAATTCTAATGTCAAACCAAAGGGTAGTCAGAAAAATTAAGCTAAAATTCTTCAATAAAATATTCAATGCAATAAGCTTACACAGAATATATATTGAAGATTCTTTTCAGCTTCATAAGTTGATTGGAAGAAATTGATTTACGAAATAATAAGAGTATACAGAAGCATAATACTATATAGGAAACAATGTCAGATTGCTACTAGATCTCTTACAGAATGTCTTAGAAAACAACAATATTGCATCTTTTCACTGGGTCAGTACATATAATTAGAGAGCTGAAACGGAATTGAAAAGACATTTATTGTTGAGAATTGGCCTTACCACATGTGACATTTACATTAAATTGATTCGGTAATTGAAATATAATAAAATAATCAGCATTAAGACCATTCGCAGAAGCGCAAACACTTTTGTCAGTGAAAGATAAGAAATGTTATTGAAATAATCGATAACAACATTCACGTGAACCTGCATTAACTAGATCTACTGACGATATATATGTACTGCGTCATTCCATTTTTACAAATATAAGATGTCACAATAATTTATGACATTTTCACTATATAAATACAATGTGTTTTAGCCTTTATCGAAATACATTTTGGTTTATTTACTTATTGTTAGTTAATTTGTAAAAAAAATCTTTAGAAAAATATATATTTGAACCATACTGAACCATATGAACCTTTTCTTTAGAAAAAAACCCTTTTATATAAAAAATATACTTCCCTAGTACTTATAGTATCCATTTTCAACCAAAACGTTGGATAAAACAATTAAAGCTTTTTGTCCTGTCCATAATTTATTTTTAATATGCCTCACATGCCTCACGATATTTAATATAATCTACGCCAATGTCTTACTTTACAAAATTGATGGAATTAGCATCAAAATTGCTTGCTGCCAATTAAGAATCGACTCATCAATCTTTTATAAATCTTTAAACTCTGACAGAGAGCCATTATCAAAATATCTGACTCGAGAAAGAATTTATTAAAACATTATATAATAATTACCATTATCAACTTGTTTTAGATAAAACTTATGATTGCAATTTTAAGTTATCTTATCTAAAGGCTAACAAGCTGTGTCTTTTATTTATTTTTTGTTTTGTTATATAATTTGTAAGCAATAAAATAAGGTCTATGTTGTGCCAGTAATTTTATGGTTGGTTCTCAAACGAGCTGTAATAAAATGTTTCTGTAAGTTATTGAACACACATTTATATTCCACGTAAACGTAACAAAATAAATATATTATGTTGCTATTATAAGTAGCGTTTAAACCACTCAGCTTTGATTACGAGAATGCGCCATTTGCTCTAAAAGAAATATTAAAACAAATATATTTCTTTCATGCTATTTCATACTATTTCTTTTAGTATTATTATTTCAAAATTCAAACAAAACAAAAATTTTAAAGTCAAAACGTCTTCATGAGATAAAAATTAAAATACAATGCCTGTCATTTCGAAGAGCAGATTTACCATTGAAGGAAACGCGTGCTAGTTGCGCGTGTATTTGTTGGGGAATGTTTGTTTGTGTGTTTGTTTGTTTGTTTGTTTGTTTGTTTGACAGCAAGAAAAGACCAACAGCTGAAGTACGACCAAAATGTGTTACAATTGGCGTAATAAAAACAAACAAGCTACATTTTCGCTGCTCAATTAATCATTAAAATGTTTAATCCATTTAAATAATTTAAAAGTTAACAAGTCCCTTATTTACATTTTATTATAATAGTAAGGAACATAAATTGAACACTGTGCTCAAATTATCGCCAGCATTTGCAGACCATTCCGTAAAATATTATTACACACATTCACAATTTTCTACCACAAAACTTAAGTTCTCTGATATCGTTCTATAATGTTTTTCAATATAATTGCAGAAATGATTTTCGTTCCATTAAACTCTATGAAGTACAATTATATCTAAAAGTGTCATTTTAATATTAATGGCTTCTCTCTAACTATTGCAAAGAAAATTTCCTGTGAGTGTAAAATATAATGTTTGTTTCACATATTGCTGTTTTCGAATTGAAAATCCGCGCATGACTGTCCTATAAATCATTTAATCCTGACAGATTCCAAGATTTATTTAGAAGAGTCTAAATGGTAATAGGTTATCTAAATTGATGCCAATAGGAGTTTTGTATTATGCATATTAAAATGATATTAATCTTGATTTCTCCTGAAAGAATACACCAGCAGGCGTCTGATACAAAGTACTTACACATATATCTGATATGAATGAAGTGTATTTGTTAGCTATCTATGTCAATTGTTTATTGAAGTTTTTTTTCATTAAAAGTTATAATTATTTGATTTTTGGTGATTTAAGCAATGTGTGTTTATAAACTTTTTAGTTATTTGTCCTATCTCACTAAATGTCTTTTGGTGCGTCAGTGTTACAGATCAACTTTTACATCTCACCTAATAACATATAACCAATGGACTTTCGACAATTGAATCATGTGGTGTTTTAAAAGAAATCATTATATGATCCAATATAATCTTTTTTTCCCTCGTTTTCATTTCATGAGTCACAAAATCTATATCAAATGCATATCGTACCATATATTATTTCAGAGTCCAAAATAACTATATGGAATGAATATTATTCTCCATCTAGCCTCGTTCTTATTTTCAGAGTCCAAAAATAATATCAACTTCTTTAAGTACTTGAAGCAACAAAGTTCTATTTCTATGTCTCATAATGTTGTTGTGAAATAAAAATGTCATTAGACATTGTAGAGTGCAATACTGTTTCTATTTGACTTGCAAAATATATACCAGATTTAGCTTGTAAAAAGATTTGTGTACCACTCAAGCCGGTGTTAGAGGTCGTTATGGATGTTTCACTTTATCATTATCCCTCATGTACAAACTCCTTATCCAGATTTTTTTTACTACGTGTTCAATAGAAGTCAGAATTGCACTGAAGAATTAATAAAAACCTCATAATATCTACAATATCCATATTTTACAATTGCCTTTGACAAGGGGCGTCCGTTGACTTCAAACCACTTGTCCCTCATCGCTGTGGGTTGGAATCCCGACAGGGAATTTGGATTCTGTTGTGTGAGGAAGCTATCAAGCTAGCTTACGGGCGTCGGTGGTTCTACTAAATAGAGAAAATAAGAATCCCTAAAGAAAGTCCAACACAACATAATTGAAAATGTTGCACGCTCGGTTTGATTGAGTCTGTTCATGGACGGTACTGTAAAGTGCAAACTACCGTCCACGCCCCCTAGCACCGGCTTCAGCAGAATTCAACATTTAAACATGAAATGGTAAAATTTTCAATTTAGAAACATCCGCAGATGTGTTCATACGGCGGTTATCATGGAACCTTCAACGTGACACTTCCGTGCCATTCCATGAAAAGCGGCGTATGGTCCCCAATTAATAGAAAGCGTGTGCCCTAAATGAGAAAACAATGGGCGGAACTAAATAAAATGGAATTTTGAAAGGGAATCAGAGGTTATGAAGCCTGCATATCACAGATAAGACGTCAAAAGACAAAGTTTAAAAGCAGGCAACATATCCTAAGGGTGATTCAACAGTATTCAAGTAGGAATATTGGAACCACCCAACTAGAAAATGCCGAAAAGTTAAAACTAAAAATACCACAAACACAACAATAATGTCGTGCTGAACGATCTTTAAGGATCGGAAATATAACATCCCTGATTGAATGTACGGGGCGACTTTTTACAGCCTCCACACGGCACAAACAACGCTGATGTGGCGATAAAATAGAGAAAATAAGAATCCCTAAAGAAGTCCAACACAACATAATTGACAATGTTGCAGGCTCGGTTTGATTGAGCCTGTTCATGGACGGTACTGTAAAGTGCAAACTACCGTCAACGCCCCCTAGCACCGGCTTAATCAGAATTGAACATTTAAAAAGAAATAATACACGGAAGGGCACCTGAGGTCTTCCTCCACCAGTAAAGGTGGAAGGTTGTCATATGACCTATGACCTATACTGTGTCGGTGTGACGTAAAACCCAATCAAACAAACAAACAGCCTATGACTAAAAACTATCAAATGAAAATCAACTTATTAAATTGTCATAAAACAATCTGCAATCAAAATCATATCTTTTAGAATTTTAACACGTTCCAAATGTCAAATATTGGTTTTCAATTTCAAAATCAAAAACATGTCGTTGCTTTTGCTATATTTCAATCATAGAACATGCCCGGTTCATTTTACAACATGGCTTTATCATCTGAAAAGGTACAATTTTCTTTAATATTTGAACGATTCTTCTTAAAGTAAAAAAAGAAAATGAAATGTACGATAAATGAAATACCCTATAAACTTGTGGATGCTCTGAACAAAATATTTAATTTAGCTAGAAATCAGTATAAATTACACACAAGGACATGTTCAGGGTATAAATATTAATAACCTCTTGGGAAATCAAATAACAATAAATTCATATTTTGCATAACAGCGAATTCAATACCAATTTTCTCAATTTTCCGAAATTCAACCAATATTTTTAAGTAATTTAACCTTCAACTAAAATTGATTTGAAAAAAAAACGGATAAGTTTCGAGATCATTGATCATCGGAAGGAATAGAAATAGTTAGGTTTCAATTAAGAGTTTATGCAGCTTTTATATATTTGGAACTATATCCTTCACGGTTGGTCTATATTAGGGAAATAGTTCGTGATGCGTCTGAAACTATAAACAAATTCATAACAAAATATAAACTTGATAGTCCTACAGAGATAAACACAAAATTATTTTTATTTTGAAGGATTTTTCCGAGGTATCAGTACTTACAGGTATAAAAAAAACTCGTAAATGTATAATGCATTTTTGACAAATCAAACGCATGTGATTGTAAAATAATAACAGTTTACCTAACATAAAACATACTTCTTGGAAACACATATCACTTAAGCTAATTTGTACTGCATTAACTTTATTCAAAGAACATAATTGCATCTAAATTGCTTGCTGGCAATTTAAATTCAAGGCATGAATTAAGTTTGTTTTTGTTTTCTTTGAGAATTTTCAATCGGTTCCAATCAAAATCAAATTTTCGGTTTGATTATGGCTGCATTTCAATAGAAATCCAATGCAGATGTGTTCACAAAAATAATTAAATCCTGACAGATACCGAGATTTATTTAAGAGCGTCTGAATGGTAAAAGCTTACTTTAATTATTGGCAACCGGAGCTATGTATCAGACATATTAAATTGATATTCATCTCAATTTCATGTGGAGCAGTACACCAGTAGGCGTCCAAACAAGTACTTAAGATTATATTTCCCTTAAAAAATTGTCTGTAGAAATATCTTACAACCTCAACGTGCTTTGGTCCAAATGGTGTTTCTCCAATAATGATCCCATCTATGTTTGACCGGAACATACAGTAATATAGTATTTTAGTTACATACAAGGCTTTGGAAAAGGGTAGATGCAATGCGTTAAACCAAATCTAATCCTTTGAAATTCTATAATTCTTCCTTATTAGTATAAACCTTGAATAAGCGGATTTTTTTTCTTATGATACCTAATTGTTTGATTGTTAAGTAAATCAATATGAAAATTTATGTTGGTATAAATACCTTTACCATCATTGCATTCTCGAAGGGGATGGTTAATTAGATCAAAATATGAACAAATTTAGGAAGAAAACGAGAACTTGTGCTGATGCTGGTAGTGCTATTAGAGACTTAATCTTATTTCTGGTTGTTAATACATGGAATACATGTGATAAATAAACAATATTTATTCAACAAAAAAATCCAGCGATTAAAGAATAGCAAGACATTTTGTTTCATTTTTTGGATAAAATTATCTATTATTATTTATTATCATTTAAAAGTTTGCTTTCTTTTTTATGCTTTTAATGTCAAATTTAAGAATTGATCATATTTAATTTAACATTTAATGTTCGAACATCTCGTTTAAGTTTGCATCCGTAGAATTGTATAAGGAAAACATAGAAGTTTGGTGAAAGGCATGGAAATCATGTTTAATTAGTTAATGTCATATAGAATCTTTCCAATTATCTTTCTCAGTTGCAATTCCCCACACTTACAGAATATTAAAGTTGATGCAAATTTCTGTTTGTTTTACTGTAGCATAACAGTCAACAGGTTAACATATCCCTTTATAGTCAACAAAACAATGCAACCGTTTATATCTCAAAAGATATCCGAATAAAATTATCATTTGACAGAAACGTAGTAATTCGGAAATGTAGCACTTATTGTATTTATTGTTTCTCATTTGTTACCTGTGTGAAATAAAGAAATATTAATTATTCTCCCACTTTCTAACCAACCTACGCCAATTAAATATCAAACAAAGAGATTCAGACAAAATAGTAAATTTTCTCAAATATGTCCTGATGATGTTACAAGTAATTTTGAAGAGAATATTTTCAGCTTCATAATTGAATTGGAAATTTGATTTTGAATTGGAAATTTGATTTGGACAATATTGAGGATATACAGACAGAGAATAATTGGCTGCAAATGACACAGTTGATTCTGATCTCTTTAACACAATCTAGAAAACAAAATAATTTCATCTACTCATTATATTTAATTATGTAACAACAAACTTAGTCAGTTATATAAGAGAGCTGGAGAATTGAAAAGGAAACTTTATTGTCTGAGAATTGTTACCACTGTTACAACCTTTTACATATTTATTCATTTATTTTAAATACATGTATAACAAACAAATCGGTCTAAGACTATTTTCGTCAAAGAAGATAAGAAAACATTATTGAAACGAATAGATAACAAAAATTCGTGCTGATTAAACTACGACATATGTACTGTGTCATTCATTTCTACAATATAATATCATAATGATTTATGAAATTTTCCACTATATAAACTACAAATGTGTTTTAGCCTTTTCGGACACATTTTGGATTTATTTACTTATTGTGAAGTTAATTTGTAAAGAAATCTTTAAAAAATATATATTTGAACCATGCTGAACCATATGAACCCTTTTTTAGAAAACAAACCCTTTTAAATAAAAAAAAATACTTTCCTAGTACTTATAGTATCCATTTTCAACCAAAATGTTGGATAAAACAATTAAAGCTTTTTGTCCTGTCCATAATTTATTTTTAATATGCCTCACATGCCTCACGATATTTAATATAATCTGCGCCAAATGTCTTATTTTACAAAATTGATGGAATTAGCATCAAAATTGCTTGCTGCCAATTTAGAATCGACTCATCAATCTTTTATAAATCTTTAAACGCTGACAGATTTTTTTTGAGAGCCTTTATTAAAATATCTGACTCGAGAAAGAATTTATTAAAACATTATATAATAATAACCATTATAAACTTGTTTTAGATAAAACTTATGATTGCAATTTTTGTACTACATACTTCGTCTTGAACTAAAGTTATCTTATCTAAAGGGTAACAAGCTGTGTCTTTTGATTTTTTGTTATATAATTTTTAAGCAATAAAATAAGGTCTATGTTGTTCCAGTAATTTTATGGTTGGTTCTCAAACGAGCTGTAATAAAATGTTTCTGTTAGTTATTGAAAACACATTTATATTCTAAGTAAACGTAACAAAATAAATATATTATGTTGCTATTATAAGTAGCGTTTAAACCACTCAGCTTTGATTACGTGCATGCGCCATTTGCTCTAAAAGAAATATTAAAACAAATGAATTTCTTTCATGCAGCTCTTTTAGTATTATAATTTCAAAATTCAAACAAAAATAACACTTAAATGTCAAAACGTCTTCATGAGATTAAAAATTTAAAATACAATGCCTGTCATTTCGAAGGGCAATTTTACCATTGAAGGAAACGTGTGCTAGTTGTATTTCTTGGTTTTTGTTTGTTTGTTTGATTGTTTCTTTGTTTGCTTGTTTGTTTTCAAAGAAGACCGACAGCTGAAGTACGACCAAAATGTGTTACAATTGGCGTAATAAAATCAAACAAGCTACACTTTCACTGCTCAATTAATCATGAAAATGTTTAATTCCGTTTAAATAATTTAAAAGTTAACAAGTCCCTTATTTACATTTTATTATAATAGTAAGGAACATAAACTGAACACTGTCCTCAAATTATCGCCAGCATTTGCAGACCATTCCGTAAAATATCATAACATACATTCACAATTTTCTACTACAAAACTTAAGTTTTCTGATATCGTTCTATAATTTTTTCAATATAATTGCAGAAATGATTTTCGTTCCATTAAACTCTATGAAGTACAATTATATCTAAAAGTGTCCTTTTAACGTTGGTGAGTATTAATGGCTTCTCAAAGAACTAGCTTCTGCAAAGAAAATAAAAGCTTTTCTGTTAGTGTAAAATATAATTTTCTTTTCACATATTGCTGATTTGGAATTGAAAATCCGCGCATGACTGTCCTATAAATCATTTAATCCTGACAGATTCCAAGATTTATTTAGAAGAGTATAAATGGTAATAGGTTACCTAAACTGATGTTAAGGAGTTATGTATTATGCATATTAAAATGATATTAATCTTGATTTCTCTTGCAAGAATACGCCAGCAGGCGTCTGAAACAAATAAGTATTTACAAATATATCTATCTGGTATTTAATGAATTAGGTGTATTGGTTAGCTATCTATGACAATTGCTTATGGATTTTTTAATTTGTTTTAATAATCATGATCTAATCATTGTTGATCAATTTTTTGTCCTACCTCCTTAAAAGTCCTTGATCCGCCAGCTTAAAGGTCAGTGCTTCAAATCAACATTTATATCACACAACCAATACTTTTTCAGCATTTGAACCACGCGATGTTTTAAAAGAAATAATTATTGGATCCAATCACCAATTTACCCCTGTTTTCATTTCCATTGTCCAAACATTCATATTAAGCATATCGTACTCCATATTTATTTTCACAGTCCAAAAATTACTATATTAAATGTATTACATCTGGCCTCGTTCTTATTTTCAGAGTCAAAATATCAAACCAGATCCTAATTGTATTTTAAGCAACAAAGTTCTGCCACTTTTGCACAAAATGGTAAAAAGAATTCATTATACGTTGTTCAGAACAAAACTAAATCCATTTGACTCGAACACAGCTGCAAAACCAGATCGTTCAACACTACATTATTATTGTGTTTGTGGCATTTAGTTATTTCAATTTGGGTTTTACTATTTGGGTGGTTCCAGTATTCTTTACTTGTATATAGTATTATCACCCTTAGGACATGTTGCCTGCATTTTTTAATCGGTCTTTTGATAGTTCATCTGTGATATGCATGCTTCATAACTTGTTTTCTTTTTTTAATTGGGGACCATCCGTCGCTTTTCGTGGAATGTCTCTAACGTGATACATTGAAGTGTCAATGATCACATCTATAAAATTGTGGGAGGCTCCGAACAAAATATTTAATATAGGTAGAAATCAGCATGAATCACACACAGGCGACATGTTTTAGGGTATTAATATTAATTACCTCTTGGGAAATCAAATGACAATAAATTCATATGTTGCATAACAGAGCATTCAATACCAATTTTCTCAATTTTCCAATATTATTTTAAAGAAATTTAACCTTAAACTTAAAATTATTTGAAAAATAAATTAATCTCGAGATCATTGATCATCGGAAGGAATGGAAATATAGTAAAGATTCAATTATTATAAAAGTTTATTTTGAAACATTGTTTGACGGGTCGATACTGGTATTTTAATTATTCGACTGAAAATTCAGGCTATTATAACTTAGTTTCAACATTTTGACATTGCTATCTGATTGTTATCATTTTTTATCAATTTTATGACGAGTGGTGGACAATCGTTTTTTTATAAACACTTTTGTTTTTAAAAGCTTCCTACTTGTTTATAAAAAAATAGTATCATCAGTTCACTCATAATTTTTTCTTCATCAGTAGGGATTAATTTGATTCTTGCAATGTATATTTTTATGACATTGTACAACTTTCCGGGCTGAATTATACAAACCTAGTTTTTCTTTTTGGTGGCAATGTGTAGATCAATTTTTGAAGGAGATAGTTACAATTATATATCATTGTTTCAGTAAGTTGGATAAGAAACGTATATGAATACAGTAACTTATTCATCACGTACCCAAAACTAAAAAGTGTTTTGGATGCAGTTTCTATATAGTTGGAACAATACACAGTTATCACATGGTTATATCATTCACGACTGAGATATACTTTGAATATAGTTCGGGATACACAAAATGACACTATTGCAATTTTATATCAAACCCTAAACTTGACAGAATTACAGGAATAAAGACAAATTTCTTTTAGTTAGACGGATTTCTTCGTGTTATCAATACTTGTTTTCAAAAAGGGGAGAGATGTAATAACTCGTAAAGGTATTATGCATCTCCCTTCAATCTTCCATTCCTTAAAATCAAAATGTATCTGTATTTTTTGATGCAAATTATTCCTAAATCAAAAGCCAACCAGAATGTATTGGCCTTAAATCTTGAGATTTAGTATAAACGATAAATACGAGTGCTAAGAGAGAAAATTTTATCATTTTTTTTATTTATTTATTTTTACTTTTCTTAAAGTAGGATTTTTCACGAAGAGGAGAGACGATGCTTAAGTTTGATTCAAATAATGACCTCATCTTTGCATCATTTCTAAATTCTTTTATTCGACAGATCAATATCAGACGGCTAGTTTATTTTCCATGACTCATACCTTTAAATTCATTCAGAAGCAAACAAAGTCATTCTTCATACACATTTCTTAAAAGATTCAAATGCTTTATTTTTACTATATTTTAACGGTATCAAACATACATTGAAATTTAGAATTATAAAACCTCTTTGATTTAAATGATGTAACAAGAAACATCCATAAATGGTTGTTTAATTACTTGTCATATTTCACGAGAAGATGTTTAGTTTTCAGATTTGGATCTAAATGGATTACGATTTTAATCCTCTTTATTTGTATTTGCATTTCACTTAAAGTGACATTATGCTCATATTTTCATAGCCAAGTTGAGCTTGAATTGTCTTTATATTTCTAAAGATTGACTGTCAAAATGGTGTTTGACCACAGTTGATATTGGAAAATGTTCAGGATAAAATTATAAATCTCCCTAAAATTTAAAAAGACTGCCCCACTCTTTTTATAAACTAAGCGTTACACGTAAATTCTAACGGATATTTACAGAAATTTCATTTGGATTTGTGTGTTATCTATTGTTTATGTGAACTTAATTATTAAATTAAAAGAGATCATGGCAAAATGAAAACATATTTTGATCTTCACCCGTTCACTCACTATATACCCCTGGATGGGCATAATGTCACTTTAATTAAGAATCTGACGAGAAACGAAAGATGTTTTAATATAGAAAAAAAAAAGAAATACTGCAACATGCCCAACCTTATGTTTATCAAAACATTTTTTAGGGGAATTCCAATATCATTCTTTTTTATTTAAAACTGCACTTAATGTCTTTATTCGCCAAATTGACAAAATTAGCATTGAAATTGCTAACACTCACGCTTCAATTCAAAATAAATCTTTTTTTAAACTCTGACAGGTTCTACTATTCTTTTTAAAGCCATTTATAATAATTAGGTCCTCTTAAAAATCTGACAGTAATATAAGTTTTAACCCTGTGCCATGCATCTGGAATCAGTGGAAGTGTCTTCATCTTTTGTTCATAATTTAATGTCATATTTTTTATGAATAGCTTTACAAACAGTGATGTCGGATATCAAATTTTTATTACGTTTTAAGTTACACTGTATCATTCAAAAATATTTGCATCTTAATTCAGACTTTCAGAGCAAATTATTTTTCTTGATTTTGTTCAAATATTGAAGAAAGATTATAGTTGAATGAAAAATTCATATTGTTTCTTTTGGTTGAATGAATCTTATTCGGATGCGTCAACACTTAGTCACGGTTTACAATAAAAGCTGTTTCAGGGCTATATGTAAATAACAACAAAGATCTTTATTCCATTGAAGCAATACTAGTATAGCACTAGCTAGTAGGATTTAACTTGCTAGAATAGCTTGGCACAAGGGAGGTAAACCCTATGAAATTAACAAATTGATGATCACCCTGAAACTAGGAAAACATATATCAATTTAATTACTGTTTGAGATGTGCTGTTCATCAGACGTGGTGTCAATCTCTTGTTCCTTTAATTGGTTGAAGCTTGATTTATCCAAACATAAAATGGATTATATCTGATTTGTTGTCAACTTTTGTTGTTATAATTCACAATTTGTAAGGAAAAATGTCTGACAACAAGCTGTAATTTGACATTTGACATGTTATGCGGATGTTAGATAAAAGTCTTGGTGCGCAATGAATATGCTGATATTGGTTTTGCATTTATACATTTGATATACAGTTTTATAAATGACATAGTCGTTTTAAGTTCATTTTTGTTATCGTTTTTCAGACGTGTTTTCTTTTATAAAATAGCATTCAATATACATAAGAGAATATTGAATACCATAAAGGACATACATAAACTCACTTTATTGGAAAGGTTTGCAAAATACCACCATAATGTCGTTGTACTTTTAAGAGAGGATATGGCCAATATAGAAACCGTTGCAAGAACTTATCTTTTTGTAATAGCAATAGTTCTTATAGAAACTCTATTGAGGTTCAAATGCCTAAAACATAAAGTTTGAAAATCATATAGAGCAACTTGGGTATATTAAACGAAAAAAATATGAGATTTAAAGGAGTTTACATATAATTTAATTAAACTCGATATTTGGTGCCATTTGAGTTTAAAAAGATTATTTTATGTCATTTTGTGCAATAAAAATGACTATTAGGAAATTTTCAGAAATATTGCGCACATGTCGTTGATCCATATCAAATGATAGATAATCTCAAACAATTATTTGCAGTCCCAACATGTCAAAAAAAGCTCAGTGGGACCCTTTTGATATACTGCGTTATATAATTATTTATTCAATGTGCTACTTTTTATTTGTATGAATTAATTGTTTTCTTATAACTTATGATTATTATTGTTATTATAAGTACAATGTACATGTTTCTTTCAAACAAGTGTGATGTCTCGGCTTTTCATTGTTCAATTCTGTCACGCTTTGGACATGAGAACCAGCATGACTATGTTTGTTTGTTTGTTTCATTTTACGCCTTTTCCCAACAGTATTTCAGTCATATAGGCGGGTAGTTTCCCAACCATCGTTCTTGGAGAGTTACACCAGTACTAGACTACCTTCCTCCGTGCTAAACCAGCATGACTATAGTCGGAAACATTCACGGCTACGTTTCAATGTGTAAAAAATGTTTCTCCCCCGCATTTTGTGTTGTTTATACCGGAGATAAGCTTATATACAATGTTTTTGAATAGCGTCGATTGACAAAAGGAATATGAGAAAATATGAAACTTCGCCAGAGCCGATATTTGTGCCTTAATTCAAATTTGCATTGGCCGAAATAAAGATGATTACATCTTTGTCAGAATAGTAAATGTTATATTAAGCTTTAAAAAAAAATACAAGAGTTTGAATAATCCAATTAAGCATAGTTCCAAGAGACAGAAAAAAAATGCCGAAAGAAATTCAATGCAAAAAAAACGTTCTTACATTTTACTGTCTTTATATAAATATATGGTGGCTGATTTACGCCATGTCGTGTTTTCGCTTCTTCGCCTCAAAATGCGAAAATGCGAAAACACAAAGGGACGATGTCATCTCTTCATGTTTTCGCTTTTTCTGATTTGCGAGGCAACAAAGCAAAATACGACAGAAAGAGGGTAAAAATGCGGCGTATAAAACCTATCGTATCTTCGCATTCAATCTGTTTTCTCTTTGCATTTTCGCTTTTTCGCATTGTTACATTTTCGCCTTTTCGCATTGTTACATTTCCGGTTGTACATGTGCAGGGAGACATCAATTAATTATTATTATTATTATTATTTATCATTATTATTATTATTATTATTATTATTAATTATCATTATTATTATTACTATTATTATTAATTATTATTATTATTATTATTATTATTATTATTATTATTATTATTATTATTATTAAGTGTTATAATGTCTTAACACAATAATATATTATATTCATATATAAGATATGTTGCATTCGCGTAGATGTATATTACATGTAAGATAATTAAATAATATAACGATAAGGCTTCTAGACTGTTGTTTTTTTTTCATTGTTACATTTTCGCCTTTTCGCATTGTTACATTTCCGGTTGTACATGTGCAGGGAGACATCAATTAATTATTATTATTATTATTATTATTATTATTATTATTATTATTATTATTATTATTTATTATTATTATTATTATTATTATTATTATTTATCATTATTATTATTATTATTATTATTATTAATTATCATTATTATTATTACTATTATTATTAATTATTATTATTATTATTATTATTATTAAGTGTTATAATGTCTTAACACAATAATATATTATATTCATATATAAGATATGTTGCATTCGCGTAGATGTATATTATATGTAAGATAATTAAATAATATAACGATAAGGCTATTAGACTGTTGTTTTTTTTCATTGTTACATTTTCGCCTTTTCGCATTGTTACATTTCCGGTTGTACATGTGCAGGGAGACATCAATTAATTATTATTATTATTATTATTATTATTATTATTATTATTATTATTATTATTATTTATCATTATTATTATTATTATTATTATTATTAATTATTATTATTGTTATTACTATTATTATTAATTATTATTATTATTATTATTAAGTGTTATAATGTCTTAACACAATAATATATTATATTCATATATAAGATATGTTGCATTCGCGTAGATGTATATTACATGTAAGATAATTAAATAATATAACGATAAGGCTTCTAGACTGTTTTGAATCAATTAATGCAACAATTATTATAATGAATTAATTAATGTGTCCTACCATCATTAGATCAGTTTTTTATAGTTTACCGCTGACGGGTGTGACTTGAGAATTAACGATAAAGGCACTGCCCGCACACATCTTGAAATAGATATTTACTCCGAGATTGAGGTGTATTTTCACTAGAAAACATTAAATATAATGTCTGTCAATTCTAGTATTAGAGTTTTGTAAGATATACTCCATTTGACTACGCAGAGTGCATGTTTGAATTAAGTTGATTATAAAAGTTTGGTGGTTAAAGTTAATGGAAAAAAAACACATTTGAAAACATTTGGTTGCCACTTCAGTGAATATTTGAACGATTCTTCTGAAAGTAAAAGGGAAAAGGAAATGTACGATAAATGAAATGCCCTAAAAACTTGTGGATGCTCTGAACAAAATATTTAGTTAAGCTAGAAATCAGTATAAAACACACACAAGGACATGTTAAGGGTATAAACATTAATAACCTCTTGGAAAATCAAATGACTATAAATTCATATTTTGCATAACAGCGAATTCAATATAAATTTTCTCAATTTTCCGAAATTCAACCAATAATTTTAAGTAATTTAAACTAAAATTGATTTGAAAAAAAAACGGATAAGTTTCGAGATAATTGATCAGCGGAAGGATAAAAATAGTTAGGATTCAATTAAGAGTTTATGTAGCTTCTACAGTATATATATGGAACGATATCATTTACGGTTGGTCTTAATTATATAGACAAAATATTTGCAGTAAATCGCGCCAAAAATAATCTCAGGGACCGTATAATATACTGCGTTATAAAATTATTTATTCAATGTGCTTCTTTTCAGTTGACGTTTTCTTCTAACTTATATAGAAATAATATATGACTGAATTTTGCGACATAATGGGCAACATAATTTTTAAACAAGTATTAAAACTATCGGCATAGACAACATCTTAACAAATATATTTCTTCTTGAATGTTACGAACCATTTACTTCATTTTGACAGATCAAACGCACGTGATGGTAATAATATAATCAAAGTTTACCTTACAGGAAACATACTTCTTTCGAACACATCTCACCTTAGCTAACTTTAACTCTAGGCACATAATTGCATTTAAATTGCTTGCTGACAATTTAAAATCAAGGCATGGATTTAGTTTGTTTCTTATTGTTTGAGTATTTTCAATCGATTCCAATCAAATTTTCGGTTTGATTATGGCTGCATTTCAATAGAAATTCAATGCAGGAGTGTTCAATAAATAATTCAATCCTGACAGATTCCGCGATATATTTAAGAGCGTCTAATTGGTAATAGCTTACATTAATTATTGGCAACCCGAGCTATGTATCAGACATATTTAATTTATATTCATCTCAATTTCTTGTGGAGCAGTACACCAGTAGGCGTCCAAACAATCACTTGAAATTATATTTCCCTTAAAAATTGTCTGCGTCAATTTGGATTTAGAAATATCTTATATGCTCAACGTTCTTTGGTCCAAATGGGGTTTCTGCGATAATGATTCCATCTATGTGTGACCGGAACATGCATCATTATGGTATTTTCCCTGAGAGGGGACGTATATGACAGATTCACACAAGGCTTTAGATAAGGGTCAAATTCTGAACTGATCTCGAATCCTTTGAACTTCTTCTTTATTAGAATAAACCTTGAATATGCGGATGTATTTTGGTGATATATATGCTTTAACATCATTCAATTAAATACACATTATAGCATTCTCGAAGGGAAGGTTAATTAGATCTTAATATGAACAAATTTAGAAAGGATACGAGAACTTGTGTTGATGCTGGTAATGCTATTCGGAACTTAATCTTATTTCTGGTTGTTAATATATGGAAAACATGTGATTAATAAACAATATTTATTCAACAAAAACCTTTCAGCGCTTAAAGAATAGCAAGACATTTTGTCTCATTTTTTGGATAAAATTATTTATTATTCTTTATTATCATTTAAAGTTTTGCTTTATTTTTTATGCTTTTAATGTCAAATCTAAGAATTGATCATTATAAATTTAACATTTAATGATCCAACATCTCGTTTAAGTTTGCATCCGTAGGAATTTATAAGGAAAACATAGAAAGTTGGTATAAGCCATGGAAATCATGTTTAACTACTTAATATCATATGGAATCTTTCCATTGCAATTCCCCACCCTTACAGAATATGAAGGTTAATGCAAATTTTTGTTTTTTTACTTCAGCGAAACAAACAACTGGTTATTTTACATATACCTTTATAGTCGACAAAACAAAACAACAATTTATATCTCAAGAGCTTTCCGAATAAAAATTATCATTTGATAAAAATGTAGTAATTCGGAAATGTAGCACTTACTGACTTTATTGTTGCTTATTTGTTTCCTTTGCGAAAAGAAAGAAATATTAATTAGTCTTCCATTTCCTTACCAGCTTACACCAATTTAATATCAAACAAAATGAATAAAAAAAATAGAAAATTTTCTCAAATATGTCCTGATGAAGTTACAAGTAATTTTGAAGAGAATATTTTTAGCTTCATAATTAAATTGGAAATTTGATTTGGACATATTGAAGACATATAGACAGATTATAATTGGCAATAATCATGCTACATACATCGTCTTTAACTAAAGTTATCTTCGCTCAAGCTGGTGCAAGAGGACGTGAGGGATGTTGCACGTATTCATTATCCCTCATGTACAGACCCAATCAAAGCGAGTCTGCAGTTCTCGTGTAATTTTGTTGTGAATAATGCTTCCGAGGGATCACTTTGTTTCCAGATTTTTATTTAAAGGATAACAAGCTGTGTCTTTATATTTTTTTGTTATATAATTTGTTAGCAATAAAATATGGTCTATGTTGTTCCGGTAATCTTATGGTCGGTTCTCGAACGAGCTGTAATAAAATGTTTCTGTTAATTATTGAACACACATTTATATTCTACGTAAACGTAACAAAATACATGTATTATGTTGCTATTATAAGTAGCGTTTAAACCACTCAGCTTTGATTACGTGCATGCGCCATTTGCTCCAAAAGAAAAATTGAATCAAATAGATTGCTTTCATGCATCTCTTTTAGTATTATTATTTCAAAATTCAAACAAAAATAACACTTAAAAGTCAAAATGTCTTCATGAGATTAAAAAACAATGCCTGTCACTTCGAAGGGCAATTTTACCATTGAAGGACGCGTGTGCTGCTAGTTGTATTTCTTGGGGTTTTTTTGTTTGTTTGATTGTTTCTTTGTTTGCTTGTTTGTTTTTAAGGAAAGACCGACTGCTGAAGTACGACCAAAATGTGTTACAATTGGCGTAAAAAAAAACAAGCAACACTTTCGCTGCTCAATAAATCATTAAAATGTTTAATTCCGTTTTAATAACGATTCAAACATTAACAAGTCCCTTAATTACATTTTATTATAAAAGTAAGAAACATAAGCTGAACACTGTGCTTCAAATGATCACCAGGATTTGCAGACAATTCCGTAAAATATCATAACATACATTCACAATTTTCTTCTGTAAAACTTAAGGTTTTCTGATATCGTTCTATTATTTTTTCAATATAATTGCAGATATAATTTTTGTTCCATTAAACTCTATGAAGTACAATTATATCTAAAAGTGTCATTTTAACGTTGTTGAATATTAATAGCTGCTCTCTAGCTTCTGCAAAGAAAATAAAAGCTTTTCTGTATTTCTTACTTTAATACTGTATAATCACCCTTCGGATACGTTGCCAGCTTTTAACCCCTTTTTGGTCAGTTTATCTATGATATGCAGGCTTCATAAACCTCTGATTTCATTTTGTTTAGTTTCGCCCATTGTCTTCTCGTATAGGGCACACAAAGTCTTTAATTGGGGACCATCAGTCCCTTTTCGTGGAATGTTTCAACGTGTCACATTGAAGTTTCCATGATCACATCTATAAAGTTGTGGAATGGTCTGAAATCAGCTAGACAAATATCAGACGGCTAGTTTATTTTTCATGACTCATACCTTTCAATTCATTCAGAAACAAACAAGTCATTCTTCATACACATTTCTTAAAAGATTCAAATGCTTTATTTTTACTATATTTTAACGGTATCAAACATACATTGAAATTTAGAATTATAAAACCTCTTTAAGAAACATCCATAAATGATTGTGTAATTTCTTGTCATATTTCACGAGAAGGTGTCAAGTTTTCAAATATGGTTCTAAAATGGATTACGATCTTAATCCTCTTTATTTGTATTTGCATTTCACTTAAAGTTACATTAAATAAATATGTAAAAATATTTTGCCGTCGGCCTAAAAATCAAACATTCTACAGTTTCATTAACCTGTTTAATAGTATTGTTGTCAATCTCATCAAATATCGTTTATAAATTAGGATTTTAAACGGGAAACCCCACGGTAACACTAAAGTTCGTATACGAATTTTAACATGCAAATGAAGACTATAATGAGCTCGTGTATGCGCTACGTCACAGTTTTATAGTTGCTATCCGGAACACAGCAAATGTGATATTTTCTTGTGCAAACACATTTTTACCGTTTAAGCTTCACGGTGCACTAAACCAGGGGTTCAGTAAAAGTAATCATCTCGTAAAAAGATTAAATTTGTATGAAAACATCCGTTACAATGCGGAAATATACCGTTAAATTAGGACTGCCACTTATAGTCATGTTTGTTGATTAAATATTGATGTACGGATGATCCGAAGGCGGAGTTTCTCATGCAAACAGAAATTGTACTTCCCATTTCGCCACAATGAGGTTACCTATTTTTATGCTAATTAAACTCATTTTGGTTGTTCGGACACCAAAATAAGACCTGGAGTCGATATAAAACCCAATTTATTAATGAAATGTCGCTATTTAGTTTTTTATGAAATTTATTAAATGTAACTTTAAGAATCTGACGAGAAACGAAAAGTGTTTTTAAATAATAAAAAAGAAATACTGGAACATGCCCAGCCTTATGTTTCACAAAACCATTTTAGAGGAATTTTAATATCACTTTTGCTGATTTAAAACTGCACTAAATGTCTTTATTCGCAAAATCGACAAAATTAGCATTGGAATTGCTGACACTCACGATTCAATTTAAAATAAATCTTTTTAAAATTCTGACAGGTTCTACAATTTCTTCTTAAAGCCATTTATAATAATTAAGCTCTCTCTAAAAATCTGACACGTCTAATTTAACTTTTAAACCATGTGCCATGCATCTGGAATCCATGAAAGTGTCATACTATTTGTATATTTATCTTTTGTCCATGATTTTATGTCATATTTTTATGAATAGCATTAAATACAAGGATATCAATTTTATATTACGTTTTACGTTACACTGTAGTATTCAAAAATGTTTGCAGCTAAATTCGGATTTTCAAAGCAAATCATTTTTCTTGATTTTGTTCAAATATTGAAGAAAGATTACAGTTGCATGAAAAATTCATATTGTTTCATTTGGTTGACATCTTTCATAGAATGAATCTTATTCGGATGCGTCAACACTTGGTAACGGTTTGCAGTAAGAGCTGTTTTAGGTTTATACATAAAGAAGAATCTTGCTTCAGTTGAAGCAATACTAGTATAGCACTAGATGTAGTATTAAACTTGATAGAATAGCTTGGCGCAAGGGAGGTAAACTTTATGAAATTGACAAATTGATGATCACCCTGAAACTAGGGAAACATATATAAATTTAATTACTGTTTGAGATGTGCTGCTCATCAGACTTGGTGTCAATCTCTTGTTCCTTTAATTGGTTGAAGTTGATTTATCCAAACATAAAATGGATTATATCTGATTTGTTGTCAACTTTTGTCGTTGTAATTCACAATTTGTAAGGAAAAATGTCTGACAACAAGCTGTAATTTGACATTTGACATGTTATGCGGATGTTAGATAAAAGTCTTGGTGCGCAATGAATATGCTTATATTAGTTTTGCATTTATACATTTGAAATACAGTTTTATAAATGACATAGTCGTTTTTTAGTTCATAGCTGTTATCGTTTTCAGACGTGCTATTTTTATAAAACAGCATTTAATATACTTGTATATTAAGAGAATATTGAATACCATAAAGAACATACATAAACACATTGTTTTAAAAATGTTCGCACAAGACTGGACGAATAAATACCACCATAATGTCGTTGCACTTTTAAGAGAAGATATGGCCAATGTAGAAACAATTGCAAGAACTTAACGTTTCGTCATAGCAATAGTTCTTATAGGAACTCTATTGAGGTTCAAAATCCTAAAACATAAAGTTTGAAGATCTTAATATGTAGAGCAACTTTGGTATATTAAACTAAAAAATATGAGATTTAAAGAAGTTTACACATAATTTAATTAAACTCGATATTTGGTGCCATTTGAGTTTAAAAAGATTATTTTATGTCATTTTGTGCAATAAAACTGACTATAAGGAAATTTTCAGAAATATTGCGAACATGTCGTTGATCCATATCAAATGATAGATAATCTCAAACAATTATTTGCAGTCCCAACATGTCAAAAAAAGCTCAGTGGGACCCTTTTGATATACTGCGTTATATAATTATTTATTCAATGTGCTACTTTTTATTTGTATGAATTAATTGTTTTCTTATAACTTATGATTATTATTGTTATTTTAGTAACATGTTTCTTTCAAACAAGTGTGATGTCTCGGCTTTTCATTGTTCAATTCTGTCACGCTTTGGACATGAGAACCAGCATGACTATGTTTGTTTGTTTGTTTCATTTTACGCCTTTTCCCAACAGTATTTCAGTCATATAGGCGGGTAGTTTCCTAACCATCGTTCCTGGAGAGTTAGACCATTACTAGACTACCTTCCTCCTTGCTAAACCAGAATGACTATAGTCGGAAACATTCAGGGCTACGTTTCAATTTGTCGACAAAATGTTTCTCTCCCGCATTTTGTATTGTTTATATCGGAGATGAAGCGTATATGCAATGACTTTGAATAGTGTCGATTGACAAAAGGAATATGAGATAGTATGAAACTTCGTCAGAGTCGATATTTGTGCCTTAATTCAATTGCCGTCAAATTGAATACATTTGATTTTATTTAAGGCGGCGTAAAGAAAATCTATTACTCGAGTAATATGATAGATTATATTACTATACTATCAAATTCTTGTGACGGTACTATTTTTTTAATTCATTCATCATGATTATAATATTGAATTCAATAAGTAATATAATTTCAAATACGTATTTTGATCTAATTAAAGTAATAAGCTCGTGTATTGAATTATTTAGTTTTGAATCTAGGATAATTATGCATTTTTGTTATCACACTTTGTATTTGCTCTAAATCATATTACGATAAATAACAGCTGAAAAGAAATATGCCGATACTGAATTGTTGTTCTTAATCAAGCAATACATGTTTCAGGAGTAAACATTTTAAGCATATTAATATCAATCTAAGGTTTAGAAAATATTGTAATCAAGACATGTAACACGTATATTAAGGATATTTTCATACATTTTACATTTTTTTTGTTGTCAACATATATTGGTATTTTAGATTAGCTGTGACAAGCTCAAACTAAATAAAAAATGTATCATTGATTACAGCTGCCCTACATTAATTTATTCCTATGCGTTGGCGATATATATACTTAAATAAACAAACTGAGTATTTGCATTGGCCGAAATAAAGATGATTACATCTTTGTCAGAAGAGTAAATGTTACATTAAGCATTGAAAAGGATTTAAGAGTTTGAATAATCCCATCAACCATGTCTCCAAGAGATAGAAATCGCTAAAAGAAATTCAATGCAATAAAAATACATTTCCTACATTTTGCTGTCTATGTTAATTCATCAAATACTGAATAAGGATGTCGCTAATCGCGAGAGAAATTCTTTACAGGGCATTGTCCTAGCATTTCATAGTTTTATTATCAAGCTTTAGATGTTTACATTTTGTTAATGTTATTTCTACCAGGACATTTCATTGGTTAATTGAGGAAATCTCATCACCATTTTTGGATGTAGCTTTTTGGTGTTTTTTGCACACGGCTCTAAAGATATTTACTTTGGACGTTGCCTTGATTTTTTGGGAGTGAAAAAGAAACTTTTGTAGAAGTAACATCAAAAAATTAATAAGAATAAAAGAGAAGAAAAAAAATGTTAAAATTTTGGATAATTTAAAAATATAGAATGTTAAAAACTGTTTAAAAATTAGAAAAATAAAAACTGTGAAAAGGTGAACTGTGTTAATTTTAATGTGGCGGAAAAACAAAAAATATATCACGGGTCGCTACAAAGGAATGGACCAGGAACATCCGTTAACGTTTAACAAAACGTTTTATAAAAAAAGACAAGCTTTTCATCATCTCATCTTATCAATTATGAGGACTGTATTAAAAAAATAAAATAATAAATAATTCAAGTAAATTTGCACTAAATTTTATTAATTGTTTCTGGTTGTTGATAAATGGAATACATGTGATTACTAAACAATATTTATTCAACAAAAACCTTTCAGCGATTAAAGAATAGCAAGACATTTTGTTTCATATTTTGGATAAAATTATTTATTTTTATTTATTATCACTTAATTTTTTGCTTTCTTTTTAATACTTTGAATGTCAAATTTAAAAATTGATCATTATTAATTTAACATTTAATGAACGAACATCTCGTTTTTAAGTTTGCATCCGTAGGAATTTATAAGGAAAACATAGAAGGTTGGTATAAGGCATGGAAATCATGTTTAATTAGTTAATGTCATATTGAATCTCGGATATAATAATAATCGGATATGTAGCATTTATTGACTTTATTGTTGCTTATTTGTTTCCTTTGTGAAAAAAAAAAAGAAATATTAATTATTCTCCCATTTCCTAACCAACCTATCAAACCCTAACCAACCTATCAAACAAAGAGATTCAGTCAAAATAGTAAATTTTCTCGAATATGTCCTGATGAAGTTACAAGTAAATTTTTCAGCTTCAAAATTGGATTTGAAGTTTGATTCAGACAATATTGACGATCTAAAAGTCAAAACGTCTTCATGAGATTAAAAATTAAAATACAATGCCTGTCATTTCGAAGGGCAATTCAAACCATCGCGAACCGCGTGCTAGTTGCACGTGTATTTCTTGGGCAATGTTTGTTTGATTGTTTGTCATCAAGAAAAGACCAACAGCTGAAGAACGACCAAAATGTGTTACAATTGGCGTAAAAAACAAACGATATACACTTTTGCTGCTCAATAAATCATTAAAATGTTTAATTCCGTTTAAATACCAATCAAAAATTAACAAGCCCATTATCTACATTTTATTGTAAAAGTAAAGAACATTAACTGAACATTATGCTTCAAATGATCGCCAGCATTTGCAGACCTATCCGTAAAATATCATAACATACATTCACAATTTTCTACCACAAAACCGTAGTTTTCTGATATCGTTCTATAATTTTTTCAGTATAATTGCAGAAATGATTTTCATTCCATTAAACTATATGAAGTGCAAGTATATCTAAAAGTGTCCTTTAATGTATTATACATTTCCCTTCGATTTTCGCTTTCTTGACATGGATATGTTTCTACAATTCATTCAGTGACATTTATACTTGAGCGAAAACTATTCCTTATCCGGAGCTATCAAGAATGTATAACGTTGTTAATGAAGCCTAGAATCCATAGAAATATTTGAAGTCAATCACGTCAAAAAATCTCAGGGACCTTCTAATACACTGCGTTTTAAAGTTATTTCTTCAATTTGCTTCTTTTCAGTTGTATACGTTTTCTTCTAACTTATATAGAAATAATAATTAAATGACTATGAATTTTGCAACATATTTGGTCACATGACTTTTAAACAAGTTTTATTACTATCGAAAACGTCTTAATAAAAATTTTTCTTAGTGTTATGAACCATTTATTTCAGTTTGACAAATCAAACGCATGTGTTGGTAATTATATAATCAAAGTTTACTTAACATGAATCATACTTCTTGGAAACACATATGACTTATTATAATAAGCTAATTTGAACTACATTAACTTTATTCAAAGAACATAATTGCATCTAAATTGCTTGTTAACAATTTAAAATCCAGGCATGAATTTAATTTGTTTCTTTTTCTTTGAGCATTTTTAATCGATTCCAGTCAAATTTGCGGTTTGATTATGGCTGCATTTCAATAGAAATCCAATGCAGGAATGTTCAAAGAAATAATTTAATCGTGACAGATACCGAGATTTATTTAAGAGCGTCTAAATGGTAATAGCTTACTTTAATTATTGGCAACCCGAGCTATGTATCAGACATATTAAATTGATATTCATCTCAATTTCTTGTGGAGCAGTACACCAGTAGGCGTCCAAACAAGTACTTAAAATTATATTTTCCCTAAAAACTTGTCTGCGTCAATTTGGATTTAGAAATATCTTACAACCTCAATGTCCTTTTGGTCCAAATGGGGTTTCTGAGATACTGATTTCATCTATATTTGACCAGAACAAACAGAATTATGGTATTTTCTCTGAGATGGGACGGTATATGACAGTTGCGCACAAGGTTTTGGAAAAGGGTAGAAACAATGCGTTAAATCAAATTCTCTTCAACTGATCTCGAATCCTTTGATATTCTGTAATTCTTCTTTATTAGTATAAACCTTGAATATGCTGATGTTTTTTATTTTTATTTAGTTATTTATCTTTTTTTATTTTCTTTCTTCTAATCATACCTTATTGCTTGATTGTAAAGTAAATCAATATGTAAATTTATGTTGGAATGAATACGTTTACAGAAAGTGTTACATTGCACAGAAATATAATTTGTAATTTTTTAATATGTTGATATGCTTTAACATCATTCAATTTTATACACATTATAGCATTCTTGAAGGGGATGGTTAATTAGATCTAAATTTGAACAAATTTAGGAAGAATATGAGAACTTGTGCTGATGCTGGTAGTGCTATTAGCAACTTAATCTTATTTCTGGTTGTTAGTAAATGGAATACATGTGATTAATAAACAATGTTTATCCAACAAAAACCTTAAAGTGGTTAAAGAATAGCAAGAAATTTTGTTTCATTTTTTTGATAAAATTAGTTATTATCATTTAAAGTACTAGTTTTGCTTTCTTTTTTATGCTTTTAATGTCAAATTTAAGAATTGATCATTATAAATTTAACATTAAATGTTCCAACATCTCGTTTAAGTTTGCATCCGTAGGAGTTTATAAGGAAAACATAGAAGTTTGGTGTAAGGCATGGAAATCATGTGATTAGTTAATATTACATGGAATCTTTCCAATTATCTTTCTCAGCTGCAGTTTCTTCACAATTACAAAATATGAACGTTGATGCAAATTTGTGTTGTTTTTTTTTTTACTTCGGCATAACAAACAACAGGTTATTTTACATGTAGTCGACAAAACAATGCAAACATTTATGTCTCAAGAGATATCCGATTAAAAATTATCATTTGATAAAAATGTAGTAATTTGAAATGTAGCACTTATTGTATTTATTGTTACTCATTTGTTTCCTGTGTGAAATAAAGAAATATTAAAAGAAATATTAATTATTCTCCCATTTCCTAACCAACCTACGCTAATTTAATATCAAACAAAAGGATTAAGAAAAAATAGTAAAATTTTCTCAAATATGTCCTGATAAAATAGAGAAAATATGAATCCCTAAAGAAAGCCCAACACGGCATATTGAAAATGTTGCAGGCTCGGTTTGATTGAGCCTGTTCATGAACGGTACTGTCAAGTGCAAACTACCGTCCACGCCTCCTAGCACCGGCTTAAGCAGAATTCAACATTTAACATTAACTGGTACAATTTTGAATTTTGAAACATCCGCAGATGTGTTCATATGGCGGTTGTCATGGAACCTTCAATATGACACGTAAGTGCCATTCCATGAAAAGCGGCATATGGTCCCCAAGTAAAAAAATGCATGTGCCCTAAACGAGAAAACAATGGGCGAAACTAAATAAAATGGAATTTATTTTGAAAGGGGATCAGAGGTTATGAAGCCTGCATATCACAGATAAGACGTCAAAAGACAAAGTTAAAAAGCAGGCAACATATCCTAAGGGTGATTCAACATTATTCAAGTAGGAATTTTGGAACCACCCAACTAGAAAATGCCGAAAAGTTAAAACTAAAAATACCACAAGCACAACAAAAATGTCGTGCTGAACGATCTTTAAGGATCGGAAATATAACATCTCTGATTGAATATACGGGGCGACTTTTTACAGCCTCCATACGGCACAAACAACGCTGATGTGGCGATAAAATAGAGAAAATAAGAATCCCTACTGATAAAGTTACAAGTATATTTATAGAGATTTTTTTCAGCTTCATAATTGAATTGGAAATTTGATTTGGACAATATTGAGGATATAAAAACATAGAATAATTGGCAACAAAAGACACAGCTGATTTCTTTAGCACAAAGTCTAGAATAAAATAATTTCTTTTTTTAAATTTTTCAAAAAATTATAATATAAAGAGCTGGAGGATGGAAACTTTATTTCGGAAAATTTTAAAAACTTTTAAAAACTTTAATAATATTTATTTATTAAAAAAACAAAAAAGTAGTTGAGCCTGGGAGCAAACTTCCACTTTATAAACTACAAATGTGTTTAGCCTATTCGGATACATTTTGATTTTATTTACTTATTTAGAAAATATATATTTGAACCATGCTTCCCTTTTTTAGAATAAAAACCCTTTTATATAAAAAAATACTTCCCTAGTACTTAAATTATCCATTTTTTACCAAAATGTTGGATAAAACAATTAAAGCTTTTGTCCTGTCCATAATTTATTTTTAATATGCCTCACATGCCTCACGATATTTAATATGATCTGCGCCAAATGTGTTATTTTACAAAATTGACAAAAATTAGCATCTAAATTGCTTGCTGCCAATTTAAAATCGACGCATCATAAATCTTTAAACGCTGACAGATTTATTTTGATGACCTTTATTAAAATATCTGACCCGAGAAATAATTTATTAAAACATGCATTATCTATCTGGAACTGGGAAAAGTTTTTACTTGTTTAAGATAAAACCTATGATTGCAATTTTCGTACTACATACTTCGTCTTTAACTAAAGTTATCTTATTTAAAGGGTAACAAGCTGTGTCTTTTGATTTTTTGTTATATAATTTGTAAGCAATTAATTAAGTCTGTGTTGTTCCAGTAATCTTATAGTCGGTTCTCGAACGAGCGTAATAAAATGTTTCTGTTAGTTATTGAACACACATTTATATTCTAAGTAAACGTAACAAAATACATGTATTATGTTGCTATTATAAGTAGCGTTCAAACCACTCAGCTTTGATTACGTGTATGCGTCAATACGTCTTCATGAGATCAAAAAATTAAAAAACAATGCCTGTCATTTCGAAAGGAAATTTCACCATTGAAGGAAGCGCGTGCTAGTTGTACTTCTTGGGGGTTTCGTGTGTCTGTCTGTTTGTTTGTTTGTCATCAAGGAAAGACCGACAGCTGAAGTACGACCAAAATGTGTTATAATTGGCGTAAAAAAAGAACAAGCTACACTTTCGCTGCTCAATTAATCATTAAAATGTTTAATTCCGTTTAAATAATTTAAAAGTTAACAAAGTTAACAAGTCCCTTGTAAAAGTAAGGAACATTAACTCAACACTGTGCTTCAAATGATCACCGGCATTTGCAGACCATTCCGCAAAATATCATAACATACATTCACAATTTTCTACTACAAGACTTAAGTTTTCTGATATCGTTCTATCTAATTTTTCCAGTATAATTGCAGAAATAATTTTCGTTCCATTAAACTCTATGAAGTACAATTATATCTAAAAGTGTCATTTTAATATTAATGGCTTCTCTCTAGCTATTGCAAAGCTCTTCTGTTAGACTATGTGTAAAATATAATTTTCTTTTCACATATTGCTGAGTTGGAATTGAAAATCCGCGCATGACTGTCCTATAAATCATTTAATCCTGACAGATTCCAAGATTTATTTAGAAGAGCCTAAATGGTAATAGGTTACCTAAATTGATGCATATAGTAGTTATGTATTATGCATATTAAAATGATATTAATCTCGATTTCTCTTGAAAGAATACGCCAGCAGGCGTCTGAAACAAAGTACTTACAATTATATTTATATGATATTTTATGAATAAGGTGTATTGGTTGGCTATGTCAATTGCTTGTGGAAGGTTTATCAATTATCTATTTATTTATTTTTATCCTAGCTCACTAAATATACTTTGTTGTGTCGGCTTAAAGGTCTGTGTTTCAAATCAACATTTATATCACACCTTATAAAATGTCACCAATAAACATTTATTAGCATTTGAACCACGTGATGTTTAAAAGAAATAATTATTGGATCCAATCACCAATTTACCTCTATTTTCATTTCCAATGTCCAGACATTCATATTAGTACGCATATCGTACCCCATATTTATTTTCGCAGTCCAAAAATTACTACATGTATATTAAATGAACTACATCTGACCTCGTTCTTATTTTCAGAGTCAAAATATCAAACCAGATCCTAATTGTATTTTAGCAACAAAGTTCTGCCACTTTTGCACAAAATGGTATAAAGAGTTCATTATACATTGTTCAGAACAAAACTAAACCTATTTAACTCGAACACAGCTGCAAAACACGACATTATTATTGTGATTGTTGCATTTAGTTCTTTCAATTTGGCCTTTTCTACGTATACTTAGGAGGTTCCAGTGTTTCTTACTTGAATACTGTATAATCACCCTTAGGATAAGTTGCCTGCTTTTAACCCGTTTTTGGACTGTTTATCTGTGATATGCAGGCTTCATAATTTGTTTCCTTTTTTAGCTCGACTATTCCATAAGAATAAGTAGATAACTGTAACATGGATTTAAAGAAAAAAAATCCCTTTTGTAAACTTAGAAAATTTTACATTATCAAGGCTCTTTTACTATCAAATACTAAGAATAGTCGAGCGTTGCTATCTTACCGACAGCTCTAGTTTAATTAGGAACCATCCGTCGCTTTTCGTGGAATGTCTCTAACGTGTCACATTGAAGTTTCCATGTTCACATCTATAAAGTTGTGGAATGGTCTGAACAAAATATTTAATTTAGCTAGAAATCAGTAAAAACAAGCGACATCTTCCTTCAATCTTCCATTCCTCAAAATCAAAACGAATCTGCAATTCTTTGACGTGCATAATTGTATGCAAATTATTCCTTAATCCAAAGCCAACATGAATATTTTATCGTTGTTCTTGTGGCCTAAAATCTTTACATTTAGTATAAACGATAAATACAAGTGCTTAGAGAGAAAATTGTATCATTTTTCTTTACTTTTCTTAAAGTAGGATTTTTCACGAAGAGGAGAGACGATGCTTAAGTTTGATTCAAATAATGATCTCATCTTTGCATCATTTCTAAATTATTTTATTCGACAGATCAATATCAGACGGCAAGTTTATTTTCCATGACTCATACCTTTGAATTCATTCAGAAACAAACATGTTCTAAGACATTCCTCCTACACATTTCTTAAAAGATTCAAATGCTTTAATTTTTACTGTATTTTTAACGGTATCAAACATACATTGAAATTGTAGGATTATCAATTTAAAAGCTCTTGGATTTTAAATGACGTAACAAGAAATATCCATAAATAATTGCGTAATTTCTTGTCAGAATTCACGAGAAGGTGTCAAGTTTTCAAATATGGTTCTAAAATGGATGCCGATTTTAATCCTCTTTATTTGTCTTTGTATTTCACTTAAGAATCTGACGAGAAACGAAAGATTTTTTAAATAATAAAAAAGAAATACTGGAACATGCCCAGCCTTATGTTTATCACAAACATTTTTTTGGGGAATTCTAATATCATTCTTTTTGATATAAAACTGCACTAATGGTCTTTATTCGCCAAATCGACAAAATTAGCATTGAAATTGCCAACACTCACGCTTCAATTCAAAATAAATCTTTTTACAATTCTGACAGGTTCTATAATTTCTTTTTAAAGCCATTTAAGTTCTCTTAAAAAATTGATACTAATATAACTTTTAAACCATGTGCCATGCATCTGGAATCAGTGGACGTGTCATAAAATTTGTAAATTCATTTTTTGTCCATGATTTATGTCATATTTTTATGAATAGCTTTACGAACAGTTCTGCGGGATATCAATTTTATGTTACGTTTTAAAGGGAGACACAGGCAAAACTTCCATTTCTTTATTTTGAATATTTCAATCATGATTCTATAAATGTCCTCAAAATAAATGCATAAAACAGTTACAGGAACAAACCTTTTCTCATTATAAAGTATAAAATGATAGTTTTCTAACCGACCCACGTGGGCCAGGTTACATCGTTAAGATTTCACAATAGTTGTCACAGTGAAATTTTGAAACGTTACAGAGCATGTCAAATGAATGACTTTGACTTGTTACAATCATAATAATACAATACCCACAAAATCTGTTATTTTAACTTCAAGTGTTTGTTCAAGTCACAAAACTTGTTTTAAAACTACTCGATTATTCTGTCGGCTTCTAAATTTCGTTCCACATATAAAGATATATTTACGCTTCAAACCCAAAATTAATAGAATTTAATACAGAAATTCATGCTGGTATTTTAAAACATGTCATTTTAGTGTGATTTGAGTTCATAACAGCATTTTAATATTTTTGTCATTAATTTGCCTGAGTATCCCTTTAAGTTACACCGTATTATTCAAAAATGTTTGCAGCTAAA
Organism: Ruditapes philippinarum; assembly: GCF_026571515.1. Classification (NCBI taxonomy): domain Eukaryota; kingdom Metazoa; phylum Mollusca; class Bivalvia; order Venerida; family Veneridae; genus Ruditapes; species Ruditapes philippinarum. The sequence continues at coordinate 137,518 of NW_026855922.1, read as the reverse complement.
TTCAGATTTTCAAAGCAAATCATTTTTCTTGATTTTGTTCAAATATTGAAGAAAGATTATAGTTGAATGAAAAATAAACCTATTGTTTCATTTAGTTGACATCTTTCATAAAATAATTCGGATGCGTAAATACTTGGTCACGGTTTGCAATAAAAGTTTTCTTTAGGTTTATACGTATAGAACTACAAAGATCTTGCTTCAGTTGAAGCAATACTAGTATAGCACTAGCAAGTAGTATTTAACTTGCTAGGATAGCTTGGCGCAAGGGAGGTAAACCCTATGAAATTAACAAATTGATGATCAACCTGAAACTAGGGAAACATATATCAATTTAATTACTGTTTGAGATGTGCTGTTCATCAGACGTGGTGTCAATCTCTTGTTCCTTTAATTGGTTGAAGTTTGATTTATCCAAACATAAAATGGATTATATCTGATTTGTTGTCAACTGTTGTCGTTGTAATTTACTATCTGTAAGGAAAAATGTCTGACAACAAGCTGTAATTTGACATTTGATATGTTATGCGGATGTTAGATAAAAGTCTTGGTGCGCAATGAATATGCTAATATTGGTTTTGCATTTATACATTTGAAATACAGTTTTGTAAATGGCATAGTCGTTTTAATTCATAGTTTATATCGTTTTCAGACGTGTTTTCTTTTATAAAATAGCATTCAATATACATAAGAGAATATTGAATACCATAAAGGACAAACATAAACTCATTTTATTGGAAACGTTTGCAAAATACCACCATAATGTCGTTGTACTTTTAAGAGAAGATATGGCCAATATAGAAACAATTGCAAGAAATTTATCTTTTCGTCATAGCAATAGTTCTTATAGGAACTTTATTGATGTTCAAATGCCTAAAACATAAAGTTTAAAAAACTTATACGAGTATAGAGCAAGTTGGGTATATTAAACGAAAATAATATGAGATTTAAAGAAGTTTACACATAATTTAATTAAACTCGATATTTGGTGCCTTTTGAGTTTAAAAAGATTATGTTATGCCATTTTGTGCAATAAAAATGACTATTAGGAAATTTTCAGAAATATTGCGCACATGTCTGATTTTCTGTCGAAATATGCTGAAACTGACAAAACCACAGTGTTTCTAGGAGATACAAACTTTCACATTGATAAACTTGATAATCGTGATGCGCAGAATTTCTTATCCATCCTGAACACATTTGGATTAAAACAGTTAGTCAATGAACCGACACATGTAGCTGGACACATTTTTAGATGTAGTCATAACAAGAGAAAATGAAAATGTAGTATCTGATATTAAAATAACTGATCCTGGATTTAAAACTTCAAACGGAAAAGTAACACGTGACCATTTTGCTATCCTAATGAAAGTTAATGTTTCGAAACCACCACCTATTCGTAAAACAGTCAGTCATACAGAAAATCTCGTGATATAAACATTGAAGATTTCAAAGCAGATATTAGATCATCTGAACTTTTTGGTCCTAAACCAGACAGCATGGCAGAAGCATCAGAGAAATATCACACTGTCCTTTCATCTTTGTTAGACAAACATGCACCTGAGAAAACAAAAACAATTGTTCTCAGACCCCAATGCCCGTGGTTCAATCAAGAAATACATGACGAGAAAACACATTAAACGTAAACTTGAAAGAAAATGGCAGGAATCAAAATTAAACTGTAGATCATGAAATATACAGAAGTCAGTGCTTAGTTGTAAATGATGTAATTGAAAGATCTCGTGTAACATATTACAAAGACAAAATAAAATCGTGTGGTAATGATCAAAAAAAAATTTTTCAAAGTAACAAATCATCTCCTCGGAAACAAACCTGAAGTTAAGCTCCCATCACACATTTCTGCTAAAGAACTAGCTCAAGATTTTAGTGATTTCTTTGAAAACAAAATTGAAAAAATCAGATCTGACATAGCATCTAAAAATGAATGTAATATAACAAATGAATCTAATTCAACTCAAATACAAAAGCCTAAAGAAACATTCAGTGAATTTGAAGGTATTACAGAAGAGCAAGTTCTTAAGCTCATATCAAAGTCATCTACTAAATCATGTGAACTAGATCCGATACCGACTTGGCTCCTAAAAGAATGCAAACTTGAAGTATCACCATATCTAACGCACATGTTCAACTTATCATTTTACACCGCCAACGTACCTCCACGCAATAAGACTTCGATAATCAGACCACTATTAAAGAAAGACAATTTGGATCAAGAAATTATGAACAACTTTAGACCAGTTGCTAATGAAACATATGACTCAAAACTTCTAGAATCTGCGGCTGACTGTCAGTTTGATATGTTTCTCAACACTAACAATCTACATGAACCAAATCAATCTGCATACAGGAAATTTCATTCCACAGAAACTGCACTTATCAAAGTGCAAAATGACATTCTCCAATCTCTTGACAAAGGCGAAGTTACAATATTAGTAATGCTCGATTTATCTGCTGCCTTTGACACGATTGACCACAACACTCTTCTTAATCGACTCGAATGTGACTTTGGTTTTACTGGAAAAGTGCTCGCTTGGTGTGGATCTTATCTCAGTGGTCGCTATCAGACTGTTTGTATTGATGGAGAACTATCTGACCCTGTGCATATGACATACAGTGTCCCTCAGGGCTCTGTATTAGGACCAAAATTTTACATACTTTTCACAAAACCTGTCGGCGAAATTTGTCGAAAACATGGTCTGCAATGTCACTTCTATGCTGACGATTCTCAAATATACATTTCTTTCAAACCGTTGGACAACACCAAAAACTGAACTTGTACTTGATTCTGTCTCAAACTGCTTAAAAGAAATAACATTCTGGATGAACAGCAACATTCTCAAACTGAATTCAGACAAAACAGAACTTATAGTCTTTTCGTCGGGTAGCAATACAGACTCAGTGAAAAATATAACTGTCAATGTGGACCAAGCTGAAATCAAACAGTCATCAAGTGTAAGGAATTTGGGTGCATTCCTTGATTCAAGGGTTAATATGGAACATCATGTTAGCTCCGTGTGCAGATCTTCGTATGCCCAAATAAGTAAGATAGGACGTATTCGAAAATATATCAACGAAGAAGCTACAAAAACACTCGTTAACTCTCTCGTGACATCAAGACTGGATTATTGCAATGCTCTTCTATATGGTATACCTCAACAAACCATGAAAAAACTTCAACTTGTTCAAAATACTTCAGCCCGTGTGATTAAACGTACATCTAGGAAAGATCATATTACACCAGTGATGAAAGATCTTCATTGGCTGCCAATCGAATATAGAGTGAATTACAAGATCTTATTACATACTTTCAAGTCACTGAAACAACAATCTCCATCATATATGCAGGAAATGATTCAAGTTTATTCCACTTCCCGAAATCTGCGCTCTTTAAATGCACCTGTACGATTAGTGCAACCAAAAAACTAAACTGAAATTTGGTGAAAGGAGTTTTTCGGCATCAGCTCCTAAGCTATGGAATTCACTACCAAGTCATCTAAAAAACTGTAACACAGTAGAAAGTTTCAAAAAACATCTTAAAACACACTACTTCAATTTAGCTTATGGAAAATAATCAGTGACTGTTATGAATGAATTTTATAAACAGTGAATACGAAGTATCTGTTATTTGAATATTAGTTTTATTAAAAAGTTTTTTTTTTTTTTTTTTTTTTTTTTAAACAAACAATTTTTAAATCAATTTAGTATTTCTTTTTGTTTTATAACGATGATTTAGCAAGATCTTATCTATTATTATAATTCATTGCTAGCATTTTTAAGCACAGAATATTTATATTGTATTAATATGTAAAAATAATTCCATAATTTATACTTTTAATTAGTTAATGCAAAATATTTTTAATGTTCATAATCCTGTTCATTTATATTGTTTTAGACATATATGATTGATATAAAGCGCCTTTGAACATTTTAATGAAAAGGGCGCTATATAAATGTGGTATTTATTATTATTATATTATGTCGTTGATCCATATCAAATGATAGATTATCTCAAACAATTATTTGCAGTCCCAACATGTCAAAAAAAGCTCAGTTGGAACCTTTTGATATACTGCGTTTTATAATTATTTATTCAATGTGCTACTTTTTATTTGTATGAATTAATTGTTTTCTTATAACTTATGATTATTATTGTTATTATTATATACATGTTTCTTTCAAACAAGTGTGATGACTCGACTTTTCATTGTTCAATTCTGTCACGCTTTGGACATGAGAACCAGCATGACGATAGTGGGAACCATTCAGAGATACATGTATGTTTCAATTTGTCGAAAAATTTTGTACGTAAATGTTTGTTTTCCATACATTTTGTGTTGTTTATATTGGAGTTGAAGCTTTAAATATACAATGATTCTGAAGAATGATATGTAAAAGGATTATGAGAAAGTTTTAAATCTCCTGAGCCGATATTCGTGCCTTAATTCAATTGCCGTCCAATTGAATACATTTGATTTTATTTAAGACAGTGTAAAGAAAATCTATTAGTAGAGTTATATGATAGATTGTATTACTATATTATTAAATTCTTGTGAAGGTACTATCTTTTTTAATTCATTTATCTTGATTATTCTATTGAATTCAAAAAGTAATTAAACAAATACTTGTTTTGATCTAATTAAAATAATAAGCTCATGTATTGAATTATTCAGTTTTGAATCTATGATATGCATTTTTGTTACCACACTTTTATAATATTTGTTCTAAATCATATAACGACAAATAATAACTTAAAAAATAATATGTATTCGGACCTGCGATTTGTTCTTTATTTATATGATGTCTTAAGAAATTTCGTAAAAAAACGCATCATTTTCTCGTGTCAACTGTTGAAAAACCATTCGACCACTATCGTTGAAACTTCAATTTTGTACAACTTTTGAGTGTCTTCTTTGAACATTATAAGGCCTAAAGCCCTAACCCAAGCAATATGTCCAGGAGATTTCCGCGTGGCTTGGTCATTTTTTATTCATGCTTTAGGAGCATATCAATATCAATCTAAGGTTTAGAAAACATTGTAATCAAGACATGTAACACGTATGTTTAGGTTATGTTCATACATTTTAAAATTTAGTTTTTGTCAACATACATTAGTATTTTAGATTGGCTGTGACAAGCTGAAACTAAATACGAAATGTATCATTGTCGATACTCATTATTACAGCTGCCTTACATTAATTCATTTCCATGCGTTGGCTATATAAAGACTTTTATTAATTAACTGAGTATTTGCATTGGCAAAAATAAAGATGATTACATCTTTGTCAGAGCAGTATCTGTTACATTAAGCTTTGAAAAAGATTTAAGAGTTTGAATAATCCCAACAATCATGGCTCCGAGAGACAGAAAAAAATCGTCAAAAGAAATTCAATGCAATAAAAAAATGTTCACACATTTTGCCGTCTTTCATACTAGGTAAATATGTCAATTTACAAATACTGAATGATGTCCGTAAACGTTTTACTCTATAAAGACAAGATTGTCATCGTCTTATAGATAATAAGGACTGTATAAAATAAAATAAATCAAGTAAATTTGCACGAAGTTTTATTAATTTCTGAAGTCATTTTCATATCTATTTTTAGATTGCATTTTAATGCTAAAATCAAAAATCAGAAACATGTCTTTGGATGTTTCTGTGTTCAAAAATCCACATTACATTGAAGCCTGCTGAAACCGGTGCTAGAAACTTGGACGGTAGCTTTGAACTTACAACTACTTTCCATGAAAATCTCAATCAAACCGAGCCTTCAACATATTCAACTTTTCCTTGTTTGCGTTCAGTAGTTGCTAATGCACTTCTCAATCAAAATGAGAGTTTCTTAATTGTTACTTTTTGGTATTTGATTGATTCTACTCTTCGTCAAAACATGTTTTATGCATGCTCGTAGTAACATTGAGAGTTATCAGCAGAAATCAATCAACTGAAGTTAAAATACTTTATTTAAAGGGATATTCAGGCAAAATAATGACAAAAATATTAAAATGATCTTTTGTACTCAACTCGCGCTAAAATGACATTTCTTAAAGTTTCAGCATGAATTTCTGTTTAAATTCTATATATTTTGGATTTGAAGCATAAATATATCTATATATGTTGAACACAATTTAGACGCCAATAGAATCACCAAATAATTTTAAAACAAGTCAGATGACTTGAACAAATCGTTGAAGTTACATTAACAGATACTGTGGATATTGTATGATTGAAACAAACCTAAATCATTCATTTGAAATGTTCTTTAAGGTTTCCAGAGTTCACTGTCACAACTATTGTGAAATCCTAGCGCTCTAACCTGACCCACGCGGGTCAGGTTAGGAAACCACCATTTTATTATTTATATGGAGAAAAGTTTTGTTCCTTTGACTGTCTAATATATTTATTTTGACGGCATTTACAGAATTAAGAACGAAAAATTCAAAACTAAGAAATGAAAATTTTGCCTGTGTCTCCCTTTAACTCAGTTTATGTAATTCAATTGAATTGTACCATTGCGTGTTGAAAGCCTGAATAAAAACACACCAGTATTTTCATGATAATTTGAAAACAGCATCAATTGAAGACTACTTAAACAGTCTATAAGACTTATTATCAACGCGTTCCCTTTGCATAAATGGGTCATTGATTGAAGAAACAAGAACTGTACTACTTCTCCCGGCGTCTCAAATCTGATATCATGTCGAATATCGAAGAAATGAATAAATATTCATTATAACTTTAAATGTATTTCACTTAAAGTAACATTCACATCATTTTAAAACTGTTTTCAAAATAAGGAGCACAAGTTTTTAAAAAAGCAATACAATCGTTGCATTCACTTAATGATCTATGCTTGACATGACATGACATTCTTCTAAATTGGATCAAATCTTCAAGAAACAGATGTAAAATTTTGTAACATGAATTTATAACAGACTTTTAAATCATTAAACCATTGAACAACTATTATTTCGTAATGAAATAATGTGAATGTATGAATTACAAACGAATTATCCAAATATTGTGTATAAATAAAACAATGTATTCTTTTCAACTTATTGATATTATATCTTTAAAACATTTTTAAATTTGTGCTTTCTTGTGTATTTGTGTTTCTGAATTCCTCTTCAAATATCTCAGCAATTAGGAATTTTTAAGAAGTTTTTGTCACTAATACGATTGCTGTGACAAAAACATTAGTAAATTACCAAACAACTTTTTTTCTAATAGATTATGTCACGTTTAGTTTTTTTTTTCAGTATTCCGTTTCGATAAAAAATTGTACAAAAATTATTTTATCTAACAAATGTGAAATGCAAAAAAAATCGTAATTCACAATTATTAACAAAACTGGTTAAAATATCGCTCTGTGTAAATTCAAAACCTTGATATTAATTCTCTATCAATCGTTTTTACAACGAGCAATGAAGTGTTGCTGTTTTGGGGTTTTTTTGTTGTTGTTTTTTGTTTTTTTTTATTTCAAGGCCAATTAGCTGTATATATATCTGACATATTATTTTATATAATTCTTAGAATATATTTATATGGTTATAAATCTTCCCTTTAGGCATCTGGAAAAAAGGAAAAGTTTTAACTATTGGTGAAATACATGTATATTTGTCTTGAGAATGATGTTATAAAACCGTTGCACATTTATGCTACTGAAGCGAATTCGAAAAAAGGCTATATCTTTCAAAATTAGAAGAAAAGCATAAGATTTTTCGATTTCACCGAATGCATTTACATGTGCTTCTATTTCAACATCTTAATAATTTTGGCTCAACATCAAATGTTCTTCTGTTACATTATTTAGACAAGAAGCTAACGAGTCAGTAGATATGTTAATAAAATTAAATCATGATCGCTGGAGATATATCAATTTAATTGCTGATTGTGTTTTGCAGCTCATCTCTCCAATCACCTGTTTCTTCAATTGGTTTAATTAAACCAAAGATAAAATGGATTATGTCTGATCTGTTGTTTACCTAGGTCGTGATAATTCACAACTTGTAAACAAGAATGTCTGACAACAAGCTGTTATTTAACATTTGACATGTTAAACGGATGTTAGAATGATAGTCTTGGGTCGCAAAGAATATGTTGATATTGGTTTTAATTAAAAAGCATTAAATACCATAGTTGTCGCATGATGTGGTGATTAGTATTTGATGTTCCTCAAATGTAATACGCAATTAACATGCTGTTTTGGTATTAATTAACGCCATAGTTCAAATAACGCACATTTGTTTTAAAAACATTGTGCGGTATTTTAAAATATATGGTCTCAACAACAAAATTAACAGTTTTCCAAATACAATGTACACGAATAAAGGACTGAGATTCAAATCTGATATCATGTCGTTAAAAATATAGAAAATTAATACTTTGAGTCTTTATCAATTTTTACTATTTTTAACTCCCCTGTTTAATTTTTGGTGATTTTATGGGTTTTTTGTGTTGTTTTTAAATGCTTTACTCAAAAGCTGCAAATATGTGTGCATCTAATGGTAAATTTTAATTAGAATGAAAATTAAAGGATCCACGGAAATTCTAGTTTAAAGTTATGTTTTATGTTATGATAATGTCTATGCATTCAATTTGGGAATTAGATATTTTCAAAGTTAAATGAAAGTGCTTGTATTTTGTAAACAACAAAAAATACATAGATAGAGATAAGTTCTTCACGTCAGCAAAAATACATCATATTTTAAATTTTATCTCATCGAATATTGTCATGTGTGGTAATTCAACAATAAAATACATTTCATTCTAGATAAATTGAATTGCATCTCATGTCTATTCACAAAATCAATAACATCGGTAAGGGTTTATTGCTTCCTGTCAATTTAAAATACCATAAATTCTCTACTATTTTTTAGTTATTTCAATTACTTATTTATAAGTTTTTTTTTAAAGGCAATTGTTTGTTTGAAACATATTATTATAGTATTAGCGAAAAACATCTGGAATCAGGAATATTATTTATTCTCCTCTGTAAAAAAAGGTTTAAGAAGTAATATAATATCACATAATAATATATAATGATGTAAGGCCAATGATAATTGTGAAATAATTCATAAAATACTATTATACTGTTTTTCAGATTAAGAAAATTAGACACATATCGTTTTGTTTCAACCATAAAACTACGATTCTTTTTCAATATCTTTATAATTTGAGCCTGATATCAGACATTGCTGCGATTTCATTGTTTAACTTATATTTCTTTTAAATGCAATTCACTAAAGGCAATTTGAAATGTATAAACTGTTTATATTCACCAATCAACATAATTTGCATCGGAATTGCTTGCTGCTAACTTGTAATCCAAGAAACAATTTTTTCATATTTTTTTATTTCTATTTCAGAGTCTTCGAAAAATGTAACAAATATTTAACAGTTGATACTTGTTTCATAACAAATGCATACTAACCTTTGCTACCAGCAACATGCTTCTGACATCGGAAAGGAATTTTGTTTTTCTTTGGCAATTATCAATCGATTTTAATCTCAAGTTTTCGTTTTGGTTATGACTTTTTTAATAGATTGTCAACGCAGGAGTTGTCAATAAATCATCTACTCTTGACAAGATCTGAGACTTATTTAAGAGCGTCTAAATGGTAATAGCTTACTTTAATTATTGGCAACCGGAGCTATGTATCAGACATATTAAAATGATATTCATCTCCATTTCTTGTGGAGCAGTACACCAAGAGGCGACTGAAACAAAATAAGTACTTAAAATTATATCTATCTGAAAGTTTTGTCTGCAATACAAATCAATGTCAATTTTGATGTAGAAATATCTTACAAGCTCAGCTTTCTTCGGTTCAAATGTGATTTCTGGGATAATGATTCCATCAATGTTTGACCGAAAAATACACTCAGCATTTTGGTATTTTTCTTTGAGGGTGACGGTATCTGACAGTTGCACACAAGGCTTTGGAAAAGGGTAGAAGGATGCTTGTTAAGTCAAATTTTATGTTTTTCTCAAATAATTGGAATTTATCAACTGTAATACTTCTGTATTAGTCTAATCCTTGAATATGCGGATGTTATAAGCAACGAATAAACAAACCGATAAAAGTATTCAACCGAGAACATCGCCATTATCTTATTCCTTTATTCCAATGAAATTCGAGGATGGAATTTCTTTCACCTTCGTATTGTATTGGCCTTTGTAAATGCGGCCACATGAAAACAATAGTCATTATTTGTTTGATTGTGTCTTATATATCAAATGCTACTGTGGAACTCAAAATGAAACTTTGTCATCAATAATAATGTTCTACTATGGAATCGAGACCCTCCTAGGTGAAGGGAAAGTCATCGTCTTCAAACGTGTTCACTACTTCATTAACGAATTATAACTCATGAATCAAGAACGTCCCCGGCCGCAATGTAATGTTTTCTATGTTTTATTCAAATCAGTTCTCACCTCATTCTTTAATACTATTTTTATGACATCATTTACATGTTTATTTATGCTTCCGTCAAAAATATCAAAAAACTAAGATTCAGATCAAATTATAAAATTGTCTCAAATGTATACTCATGAAGTTTGAAGTCCTGTCGAAGAGTTCATTTTCGGTATCATAATTGGATTGGAAGTTGAATTGGGACAATATTGAGGATAAACAAATATGGAATAATTGGCAACATATGTCAAAGTTGATTCTTATTTCTCTAGAAGACAAACTGATTTAATCCTTTCATTATCTCTAATGATGTTCTTTTCAAAGATAGTTACAAAAAATAGGGTCAGGTGGAAAAAATCATTCCATTTATGAGGAAGAGAATTGAAAAATTACCTTTATTCCACTTTTACAAACTTTTATGATTTAGCTTTTTCTGATCATGACTAACAACTGTTACACCTGTAGAGCTTGAAATCCTTTCACATATTTAGTTATTCTTTAAATATAACAAATATATAAGTCTAAGACCATTCGAGCAAACAACTTCTCGTGAAGGAAAACAGAATTGAACACTTATTCATCCTTACTCTGAAGCACTATTGTCGCTTTTGGTAAACTCTGAAATGGTTTTCAAGAGAGAAATTTAAAATATATTTGACTGTAAAGCACCATATTTCATTGGTAAAATTAAATACATGATGACATTTTTCACCAAATAAAGTACAAATTTTAGTTTTGTATTCATTTTGGTTTTATTTCCTTACTGTAAAATTCTATTTATTTGTAATGAAATACATGTATTCATTGGAAATATTTTCCCATCTTGTGACTAAAAGCTTTAATATCGAAATAATACTTCCCTTAAACGAAATAACCGTATCAATTTTCAACCAAAATGCTCGTATGATAATATAACAAATTCTTGTCCGGTCCATAAAATATATTTATTTTTAAGTGCCTCGCTTTATTCAATTTGAACTGCGCCTAATGTCTTCTTTTTTCCACAAAATTGACAAAATTAGCATCGAAATTGCTTGCCGCAAATAATTTTAAACCGACGCATCAATCTTTTATAAATCTTTAAACGTTGACAGATTCAAAGATTATTTTGAGAGCCATTATTAAAATATCTGACTGGAGACAGAATTTTTAAATTTTTTATATATCAATCACTCTAGACATAATGTACCTGCCATTTGGAAAAATCATATTTTGTTTTATAATAACCTTTTGATTGCAATATTCATATTACTTCGTCTTTTACAGAAATAATAATGATTTATAATGTTTTAAACATTATCTAACAAGAAATAACACAAAATTAAGCAATTGCTTCAATGATTGCCTGCATTTGAAGTCCATTCCATGAAAAATCATAACATACATTAACAGTTTTCTACCACAACGTTAAAAATTTCTGATTTCGTCCTAAAAATTCAATGTATTTGCAGAAATGACTTAACTCTGATTTGATGTACAATTATATTTAAAAGTGTCCTTTCAACGTTGTTGGGTATAAATGGCTTCTCTCTAGCTATTGCAAAGAAAATGACAGCTTTTCTGAGGGTGTAAAATATAATGTTCGTTTCACATATTGCTGAGTTTGAATTGAAATTCCGCGCATGACTGTCCTATAAATCATTTAATCCTGACAGATTCCAAGATTTATTTAGGAGAGTCTAAATGGTAATAGATTACCTAAATTGATGCCAATAGGAGTTTTGTATTATGCATATTAAAATGATATCAATGTCGATCTCTCCTGAAAGAATACGTCAGCAGGCGTCTAAAAACAAATAAGTACTTACAAATATATTTATCTGGTATTTTACGAAAAAGGTGTATTGGTTAGCTATCTATGTCAATTGATTATTGAAGATATTTTTTCATTGAAGTTCATAGTCATTTTTGGATTTTTGGTGATTTAATCAATGTTTGTTTATTAACTTTTTAGTTATTTGTCCTAGCTCAATATCCTTTGGTGCGTCAGTGTTACAAATCAACTTTTATATCTAACTTTATAAAATATAACCAACGAACTTACAACATTTGAATCACGTGGTGTTTTAAAAGAAATTATTTTATGATCCAATATAATCATTTTTCCCCTCGTTTTCATTTCGTGAGTCACAAAATCTATATCAAATACATATCGTACCATGTATTATTTCAGAGTCTAAAATAACTATATGGAATGAATATTATTCTCCATCTAGCCTCGTTCTTATTTTCAGAGTCCGAAATTAATATCAACTTCTTTAAGTACTTGAAGCAACAAAGTTCTATTACTATGTCACATAATGTTGTTGTGAAATGAAAATGTCATTAGACATTGTAGAGTGCAATACTGTTTCTATTTGACTTGCAAAATCTATACTAGATTTGGCTTGTACCATAATCAAAAAAGATTTGTGTACCACTCAAGCCGGTGCTAGAGGTCGTTAGGGATGTTGCTCTTTATCAATATCCCTCATGTACAAACTCCTATCCAGATTTTTTTTACTTGTTCAATAGAAGTCAGTATTGCACTGAAGAATTGATAATAACCTTATAATATCTACAATATCCACAGTTTACAATTGCCTATGACTAGGGTCGTCCGTTGACTTCAAACCACTTGCCCCTCACCGCTGTGGGTTGGAATCCCGACAAGGACTTTGGATTTTGTCATGTGAGGAAGCTATCAAGCTAGCTTATGTAACGTCGATGGTTCTACTAAGGTGCACGTTCGTGCCTGAAATAATACACGGAAGGGCACCTGAGGTCTTCCTCCACCAGTAAAGGTGGAAGGTTGCCATATGACCTATGGCCTTTACTGTGTCGGTGTGACGTAAAACCCAATCAAACAAACAGCCTATGATTAAAAATTATCAAATGAAAATCAACTTATAAATTTGTCATAAAACAATCTGCAATCAAAATCATATCTTTTAGAATTTTAACACGCTCCAAATATCAAATATTGCTTTTCAATTTCAAATTCACAAACATGTCATTGCTTTTGCTTTATTTCAGTTATAGATCATGCCCGGATCATTTTACAACATGGCTTTATCATCTGAAAAGGTACAATTTTTTTTAATATTTCAACGATTCTTCTTAAAGGTAAAAGGAAAATGAAATGTACAATAAAAAAAAAGAATGAAATAAACTTGTGGATTCTCTGAACAAAATATTTAATTAAGCTAGAATTCAGTATAAATTACACACACGTACATGTTCAGGGTATAAATATTAATAACCTCTTGGGAAATCAAATAACAATAAATTCATATTTTGCAGAACAGCGAATTCAATACCAATTTTCTCAATTTTTCGAAATTCAACCAATATTTTTAAGAAATTCAACATTCAACTAAAAATGATTTGAAATAAAAAGATTAGTTTCGAGATCATTGATCATCGACAGGAATAGAAATAGTAAGGATTTAATTAAGAGTTTATGCAGCTTCTATATATTTGGAACTATATCCTTCACGTTTGGTCTATATTAGGGAGATAGTTCGTGATACATCTGACACTATAAACAAATTCAAGACAAAATATAAACTTGATAGTCCTACAGGGATAAACACAAAATTATTTTTATTTTGAAGGATTTTTCCGAGGTACCAGTACCTACAGGTATAAAAAAATCTCGTAAATGTATTATGCATTTCCCTTCAATCTTCCTTTCCTTAACATGGAAATGTTTCTACAATGCATTCAGTGACATTTATACTTGATTAAAACTATTCCTAATCCGGAGCTATCAAGACTGTATTGCGTTGTTTATGAAGCCTAGAATCCACAAATTATTTGCAGTCAATCTCGTCAAAAAAAATCTCAGGGACCTTCTAATATACTGCGTTATAAAATCATTTATTCAATGTGCTTCTTTTCAGTTGTATACGTTTTCTTCTAACTTATATAGAACTAATTTATAACTATGAATTTTGCGACATTATGGGTCACATTATTTTAAACAAGTTTTATTACTATTGGCATCGAAAACGTCTTAACAAATATTTTTGTTCGTGAGTGTTATGAACCCTTTATTTCATTGGAATAAATCAAACGCATGTGATGGTAATAAAACATGTATAATCATGAACCATACTTCTTGGAAACACATATCATTTAAGCTAATTTGAACTACATTAACTTTATTCAAAGAACATAATTGCATCTAAATTGCTTGTTGACAATTTAAAATCAAGGAATGAATTTAGTTTGTTTTCTTTTTCTTTGAGCATTTACAATCGATTCCAATCAAATTTTCGGTTTAATTATGGCTGCATTTCAATAGAAATCCTATACAGGAGTGTTCAATAAATAATTTAATCCTGACAGATACCGAGATTTATTTAAGAGCGTCTAAATGGTAATAGCTTACTTTAATTATTGGCAACCGGAGCTATGTATCAGACATATTAAATTGATATTCATCTCAATTTCTTGTGACACAGTACACCAGTAGGCGTCCAAACAAGTATTTAAAATTATATTTCCCTTAAAAAATTGGCTGCAATACAAATCAATGTCAATTTCGATGTAGAAATATCTTACAAGCTCAGCGTTCTCTGGTCCAAAAGGGGTTTCTGGGATAATGTTTCCATCTATGTTTGACCGGAACATATAGCATTATGGTATTTTCTCTAAGAGGGGACGGTATATGACAGTTTCACGCAAGACTTTGGAAAAGGGTAGACACAATGCGTTAACTCAAATTCTCAACTGATCTCGAATCCTTTGAACTTCTGTTATTCTTCTTTATTCATGTTGGAAGTAATACGTTTAAAAAAAGTGTTACATTGAAATTAAATATAATTTGTAATTTCTTAATAATTATGTTGATATGCTTTAACATCATTCACTGTAATACACATCATAGCATTCTCGAAAGAATACGAAAACTTGTACTGGTGCTGGTAGTGTTATTAGAGACTTAATCTAATTTCTGGTTGTTAATAAATGGAATACATGCGATTAATAAATTATATTTATTCAACAAAAACCTTTCAGCGATTAAAGAATAGCAAGATATTTTGTTGTTTTTTTTTCTGTTTTTTTTTCGATAAAATCATTTGTTATTATAACTTATCACTTAAAATTTTACTTTCTTTTTATGCTTTTAATGTCAAATTTAAAAATTGATCATTATTAATTTAACATTTAATGTTCGGACATCTCGTATTTAAGTTTGCATCCGTAGGAATTTATAAGGAAAACATAGAAGTTTGGTGAAAGGCATGGAAATCATGTTTAATTAGTTAATGTCATATGGAATCTTTCCAATTATCTTTCTCAGTTGCAATTCCCCACACTTACAGAATATTACAGTTGATGCAAATTTCTGTTTGTTTTTACTGTAGCATAACAGTCAACAGGTTAATTTACATATCCCTTTATAGTCAACAAAACAATGCAACCGTTTATATCTCAAGAGATATCCGAATAAAAATTATCATTTGACAGAAACGTAGTTATTCGGAAATGTAGCACTTATTGTATTTATTGTTTCTCATTTGTTACCTGTGTGAAATAAAGAAATATTAATTATTCTCCCACTTTCTAACCAACCTACGCCAATTAAATATCAAACAAAGAGATTCAGACAAAATAGTAAATTTTCTCAAATATGTCCTGATGAAGTGAGATGTAATTTTGAAGAGAATATTTTCAGCTTCATAATTGAATTGGAAATTTGATTTTGAATTTGAAATTTGATTTGGACAATATTGAGGATATACAGACAGAAAATAATTGGCTACAAATGTCACAGTTGATTCGGATCTCTTTAACACAATCTAGAAAACAAAATAATTTCATCTACTCATTATCTTTAATTATGTAACAGCAAGCTTAGTCAGTTATATAAGAGAGCTGGAGAATTGAAAAGGAAACTTTATTTTCTGAGAATTGTTACAACTGTTACAAAATTTGACATATTTATTTATTCATTTATTTATTTTAAATATAACAAATAAATCAGTCTAAGACCATTCGGAGCAAACAACTTTTCGTCATAGAAGATAAGAAAACATTATTGAAATAAATAGATAACAAAAATTCGTGCTGATTAAACTACGACATATGTACTGTGTCATTCATTTCTACAATATAATATCATACTAATATATGAAATTTTCCACTATATAAACTACAAATGTGTTTTAGCCTTTTTTGATATATTTTGGTTTTATTTACTTATTGTGAAGTTAATTTGTAATGAAATCTTTTGAAATTATATATTTGAACCATCCTTTCCTTTTTTAGAAAAAAAAACCCTTTTAAATAAAAAAAATACTTTCCTAGTACTTATAGTATCCATTTTCAACCAAAATGTTGGATAAAACAATTAAAGCTTTTCGTCCTGTCCATAATTTATTTTTAATATGCCTCACATGCTTCACGATATTTAATATAATCTGCGCCAAATGTTTTATTTTACAAAATTGATGGAATTAGCATCACAATTGCTTGCTGCCAATTTAGAATCGACTCATCAATCTTTTATAAATCTTTAAACGCTGACAGATTTTTTGTGAGAGCCATTATTAAAATACCTGACTCGAGAAAGTATTTATTAAAACATTATATAATAATAACCATTATAAACTTGTTTTAGATAAAACTTATGATTGCAATTTTCGTACTACAAACTTCGTCTTTAACTAAAGTTATCTAGCTAAAGGGTAACAAGCTGTGTCTTTTATTTTTTTTTGTTATATAATTTGTAAGCAATAAAATAAGTTCTATGTTGTTCCAGTAATTTTATGGTTGGTTCTCAAACGAGCTGTAATAAAATGTTTCTGTTAATTATTGAACACACAATATATATTCTATGTAAACATAACAAAATAAATGTATTATTTTGCTATTATAAGTAGCGTTTAAACCACTCAGCTTTGATTCCGTGCATGCGCCATTTGCTCTAAAAGAAATATTAAAACAAATGTATTTCTTTATTGCAGCTCTTTTAGTATTATTATTTCAAAATTCAATCAAAAATAACACTTAAAAGTCAAAACGTCTTCATGAGATTTAAAAATTAAAATACAATGCCTGTCATTTCGAAGGGCAATTTTACCATTGAAGGAAGCGCGTGCTAGTTGTATTTCTTGGGGGGTTTGTTTGTTTGTTTGATTGTTTGTTTTCGTGTCTATCTGTCTGTCTGTCTGTCTGTCTGTCTGTTTGTTTGTTTGTTTGTTTGTTTGTTTGCTTGTTTGTTTTCAAGGAAAGACCGACTGCTGAAGTACGACCAAAATGTGTTACAATTGGCGTAATAAAAACAAACAAGCTACACTTTCACTGCTCAATTAATCAATAAAGTGTTTAATTCCGTTTAAATAATTAAGAAGTTAACAAGTCCCTTATTTACATTTTATTATAATAGTAAGGAACATAAACTGAACACTGTGCTCAAATGATCGTCAGCATTTGCAGGCAGACCATTCCGTAAAATATCATAAAATACATTCACAATTTTCAACTACAAAACTTAAGGTTTCCGATATCGTTTTTTAATTTTTTCAATATAATTGCAGAAATAATTTTCGTTCCGTTAAACTCTATGAAGTACAATTATATCTAAAAGTGTCCTTTTAACGTTGGTGAATATTAATAGCTTCTCTCTTGCTTCTGCAAAGAAAATAAAAGCTTTTCTGTTAGTGTAAAATATAATTTTCTTTTCACATATTGCTGAGTTGGAATTGAAATTCCGCGCATGACTGTCCTATAAATCATTTAATCCTGACAGATTCCAAGATTTATTTTGGTAATAGGTTACCTAAATTGATGCCAATAGGAGTTATGTATTGTGCATATTAAAATGATATTAATCTTGATTTCTCTTGAAAGAATACGCTAGCAGGCGTCTGAAACAAATAAGTACTAACAAATATATTTTATCTGGTATTTTATGAATAAGGTGTATTGGTTGGCTATGTCAATTGCTTGTGGAAGGTTTATCAACTATTTATTTATTTATTTTTATCCTAGCTCACTAAATATACTTTGTTGTGTCGGCTTAAAGGTCTGTGTTTCAAATCAACATTTATATCACACCTTATAAAATATCACCAATATAAATTTTTTAGCATTTCAGAGTCAAAATAGCAAACCAGATCCTTATTGTATTTTAAGCAACAAAGTTCTGCCACTTTTGCACAAAACGGTATAAAGAGTTCATTATACATTGTTCAGAACAAAACTAAACCTATTTAACTCGAACACAGCTGCAAAACACGACATTATTATTGTGATTGTTGCATTTAGTTCATTCAATTTCGCTTTTTCTACGTATACTTAGGAGGTTTCAGTATTTCTTACCTGAATACTGTATAATCACCCTTAGGATATGTTGCCTGCATTTAACCCTTTTTTGGACAGTTTACCTGTGATATGCAGGCTTCATAATCTGTTTTTTTTTTTTAATTAGGGACCATCCGTCGCTTTTCGTGGAATGTTTCTAATGTGTCACATTGCAGTTTCCATGATCACATCTATAAAGTTGTGGAATGGTCTGAACAAAGTATTAAATTTAGCGAGAAATCAGTAAAAATTACACACAAGCGACCTCTCCATTCAATCCTCCATTCCTCAAAATCAAAACGAATCTGCAATTCTTTGACGTGCATAGTTGAATGCTAATTATTTCTAAATCTAAAGCCAACAAGAATGTATTATCGTTGTTCATGGGGCCTAAAATCTTTAGATTTAGATAAACGATAAATAAGGGTGCTAAGAGAAAATTGAATCATTTTTTAACTTTTCCTTAAAAAGGACTCTTTACGAAGAGCAGAAACGATGGTAAAGTTTGATTCAAATAATGAGCTCATCTTGAATCATTTCTAAATTCTTTAATTCGATAGATCAATATAAGACGGCTAGTTTATTTTCCATGACTCATACCTTTCAATTCATTCAGAAGCAAACATTTTCTAAGACATTCTTCATACACATTTCTTAAAAGATTCAAATGCTTTAATTTTTACTGTATTTTAAAGGCATCGAACATACATTGAAATTTAGAATTATAAAACCTCTTTGATTTTAAATGATGTAACAAGAAACATCCATAAATGGTTGTTTAATTTCTTGTCATATTTCACGAGAAGATGTTTAGTTTTCAAATATGGTTCTATTTAATCCTCTGTATTTGCATTTGAATTTCACTTAATAATCTGACGAGAAACGAAAGATTTTTTAAATAATAAAAAAAGAAATACTGGAACATGCCCAGCCTAATGTTTATCAAAAACATTTTTTTAGGGGAATTCTAATATCATTCTTTCTGATTTAAAACTGCACTAAATGTCTTTATTCGCCAAATCGACAAAATTAGCATTGACGCTTGAATTCAAAATAAATCTTTTTAAAACTCTGACTAGAATGGTTCTACAATTTCTTTTTAAAGCCATTTATAATAATTAGGTCCTCTTAAAATCTGAAAGTAATATAACTTTTAAACCATATGCCATTGCATCTGGAATCAGTGGAAGTGTCATAAAATTTGTATATTCATCTTTTGTTCATGATTTTTTGTCATATTTTTATGAATAGCATTACGAAAAGTGCTGCAGGATATCAATTTTATATTACGTTTTAAGTTACACTGTAGTATTCAATAAATATTTGCAGCTAAATTCAGATTTTCAAAGCAAATCATTTTTCTTGATTTTGTTCAAATATGGAAGAAAGATTAAACATTGTAGTTGAATGAAAAATTCATATTGTTTCATTTGATTGACATCTTTCATAGAATGAATCTTATTCGGATGCGTCAACACTTGGTAACGGTTTGTAATAAAAGCTGTTTTAGGTTTATACATAAAGAACTACAAGGATCTTGCTTCAGTTGAAGCAATACTAGTATAGCACTAGCTAGTAGTATTTAACTTGCTAGAATAGCTTAGCACAAGGGAGGTAAACCCTATGAAATTAACAAATTCATGATCACCCTGAAACTAGGGAAACATATATCAATTTAATTACTGTTTGAGATGTGCTGTTCATCAGACGTGGTGTCAATCTCTTGTTCCTTTAATTGGTTGAAGTTTGATTTATCCAAACATAAAATGGATTATATCTGATTTGTTGTCAACTTTTGTCGTTGTAATTCACAATTTGTAAGGAAAAATGTCTGACAACAAGCTGTAATTTGACATTTGATATGTTATGCGGATGTTAGATAAAAGTCTTGGTGCGCAATGAATATGCTAATATTGGTTTTGCATTTTTACATTTGAAATACAGTTTTATAAATGGTATAGTCGTTTTAATTCATAGTTTATATCGTTTTCAGACGTGTTTTCTTTTATAAAGTAGCATTCAATATACATAAAAGAATATTGAATACCATAAAGGACATACATTAACTCATTGTATTGGAAAGGTTCGCAAAATATTCCCATAATGTCGTTTTGCTTTTAAGAGAAGATATGGCCAATGTAGAAACCGTTGCAAGAACTTAACGTTTCGTCATAGCAATAGTTCTTATAGGAACTCTATTGAGGTTCAAATGTTTGAAAATATCATGTAGAGCAGCTTGGGTATATTAAACGAAAAAAATATGAGATTTAAAGAAAATTATACAGAACTTAATTAAACTCGATATTTAGAGTTTAAAAAGATCATTTGAAGGTCATTTTGCGCATTGAAAATAACTATAAGTGATATATCAGAAATTTTGATATAGACCCATATCATATGATATAAAAATCTCATAAATTTAATTCCAGTCCCAACAAGTGAAAAAAAATCTCAGTGGGACCCTTTTGATATATTGCGTTATCAATTTATTTATTCAATGTGCTTCTTTTTATTTGCATGCCTTAATTGCTTTCTTATAACTTTCATTGAAATAACACACTACTAACTATATATTTTAAATACCGCCTCCGTGGTCGAGGGGTTAGAGTCGATGACTTCTAATCCAGTTACCTCTCTGGCATGGGTGCGATCCCCGGGAGATGCTTTCGGTAGATTAGCGCGGATGTAGTCTAGTACTAACTCTCCAGGAACGGTGGTTAGGAAACTACCCGCCTGTATGACTGAAATACTGTAACAAACAAACAAACTATATATTTTGCGACATTATGGGTAACATGATTCCCTCAAATAAGTGTGATGACTCGGCTTTTTATTGTTTAATTCAGTCACGCTTTGGACATGAGAAGCCTGAACCATTCAGGATTACGTTTCAATTTGTCGAAAACAATGTTTCTCTCCCGCATTTTGTGTTGTTTTTTGTTTTTGTTTTTTTTTTATCGGAGATGAAGCATATATACAATGACTTTGAATAGCGTCAATTGACAAAAGGATTATGAGAAAGTATGAAACTTCGTCAGAGTCGATATTTGTGCCTGAATTCAATTGCCATCAAATTGAATACATTTGATTTTATTTAAGGCGGTGTAAGGAAACTCTATTACTAGAGTAATATGATAGATTATATAACTATATTATCAAATTTTTGTAAATGTACTATTTTTTAATTCATTCATCTTGATTTTCTATTGAATTCAAAAAGTAATACTTCAAATACGTGTTTTGATCTAATGAAAGTAATAAGCTAGTGTATTGAATAATTTAGTTTTGAATCTAGGATGTGCATTTTTGTCATCACACTTCTATTGTTATTGCTCTAAATCATATAACGACAAATAATAAATGAAAAAAGTATGTCAATGCTTAATCCGTTGTTCTAAATCAAGCAATACATGTTTCAGTGCCATATTAATATCAATAAGGTTTAGAGAATATTGTAATCAAGACATGTAACACGTATGTTTAGGTTATGTTTATACATTTAAGAATTTATTTGTTGTCAACATACATTGGTATTTTTGATTGGCTGTGACAAGCTGAAACTAAATAAGAAATGTATCATTATCGATACTCATTATTACAGCTGCCCTACATTCATTTATTTCCATGCGTTGGCAATGTAAAGACTTTTATAAATTAACTGAGTATTTGCATCGGCCAAAATAAAGATGATTACATCTTTGTCAGAACAAGAAATTTTACATTAAGCTTTTAAAAAGATTTAAGAGTTTGAATAATCCCAACAAGCATGGCTCCGAGAGACAGAAAAAAAATCGTCAAAAGAAATTCAATGCATTAAAAAAATTTCACACATTTTGCCGTCTTTCATACTAGGTAAATATGGTAATTTACAAATACTAAATGAGGAATAGACCAGTAACATCCGTAAACGTTTTATTCTATAAAGACAAGATAACCATCATCTTATAAATAATAAGGACTGTATATAATAAAATAAAAAAATATTTCAAGTAAATTTGCAGGAAGTTTGATTTATATGTGAAGCCATTTTAATATCTATTTTTAGATTGCATTTTAATTAAAAAATCAAAAATCAGAAACATGTCTTTGGATGTTTCTATTTTCAAAAAATCACATTACATTGAAGCCTGCTGAAACCGGTGCTAGAAACGTGGACGGTAGCTTTGAACTTACCACTAACATCCATGAAAATCTCTGTCAAACCGAACCTTCCATATTTTCAACTTTGCCTTGTTGGCGTTCAATAGTTACTAATGCAGTTTTAAATCAAAATGAGAGTTTCTTAATTGTTACTTTTGTGTTTGATTGACTCTACTCTTCGTCAAAACATATTTTATGGCAGCTCGTAGGAACATTGAGCGTTATCAGCAGAAATCAATCAACCGAAGTTAAAATGCATTATTTTACTCATTTTATGTAATTCAATTAAATTGTACCAGTACGTGTTTAAAACCTGAATAAAAACACACCAGTGTTAATAATAATTTGAAAATAGCATGAATTGAAGATTACCTAAACAGTTTATAATGTTTTTTATCAAAACGTTCCCTTTGATACAATGAGTCCTTGATTGAAGAAACCAGAATTATACTACTTTTGCCGGCGTCTCAAATCTGCTATCATGTCGAACTTTGAGGAAATGAAAAATACTCATTATAGCTTCAAATGTATTTCACTTTCAGTAACATTCACATCATTTGAAAACTGTTTCAAAATAAGGAACACAAGTTTTTAAAATGCAATAAAACCGTTGCAAAAATAGTTTGAATTCATTTTGGTTTAAGCTTGTCATTTCATTTTTCTCATTGGATCAAATCTTCAAGGAACAGATGTAAAAGTTTGTAACATGAATTTATAACACACTTTTAAATCATTTTACTATTGAACAACTATTATTTCGTAATGAAATAATGTGAATGTATGAATTAAAAACAAATTATCCAAATATCGTGTATTTATAAAACAATGTATTTTTTTCAACTTATTGATGTTACATCTATAAAACTTTTGTGCTTTCGTGTGTATTTCTGTTTCTGAATTCCTCTTCAAATACGTTTGCTGTGACAAAAACATTAGTTATTACCACACAACTTTTTTTCTAGTAGGATATGTCACGTATAGTAATTTTTTCAGTATTCCGTTTCGATAAAAAACAAATGTGAAATGCATAAAAAAATCTTAATTCACAATTATTAACAAAACTGGTTAAAATATCGTTAAATTCAAAACCATCTCATTAATGGTCTATCAATCGTTTTTACAACGAGCTATCCAATGTTGCTGTTTTTTTTTTTTTTGTTGTTGTTGTTGTTATCAAGGCCAATTGGCTGTATAGATATCTGACATATCATTAAATAAATATAATACTTAGAATATATATCATATGGTTATAAATCTCCCCTTTAGGAATCTGGAATAAGGAAAGGTTTTAACTATTGGTGAACTATATGTATATTTGACTTGAGTATGATGTTAAAAACCGTTGTAGATTTATGCTACTGAAACGAATTCAAAAAATAATAAATCTTTCAACATAAGATTTTCTGATTCCACCGAATGCATTTACTTCCATTTCATCATCTTAATAATTTGGCCCAAAATTCACGGAAATTTTAGTTTAAAATTATGTTTTATGTCATAATAATTTTTATTATATGATCTTAATATAGCTGCAATCTCATTGGTCCAAACAGTAGCCAACAGAACTTTTTATAGAATCATATTCACTAGGTGTAGTATCATATTCACTGGCTAAATTGGATTTCCCAGTTCTAAAAATGGATTGAGACTCATATTCAATGACCATATATCGTAGACTGTTAATTACGCGTGATTATTAAAACAATAATTGTTGCGTGTTGTTCTTAATGGTATATTTCTCGATTTAAATATCATTACTTTACTAGTATAGTTACACCGCAATGATGAGTATAAACTTGAATAACGTTTGTAGCGTAGTTGTTGCACACCGTCCACGTGCGTCTTTTTTCTCGCGCTTCAATGAAAGAGACAAACATTGTAACAGACAAGAGTTGTGCATGTATAAGTTTGTACTTTTAGTGATTTTTTTATAATTTGTATAGCCTATTCATATAATAAAGATAATTATTGACTAGTGTGCCATTAAATATGATGTGATATTCATCGGCAGAAAGTCATTTTGACATCGGCTTTCGCCTCGGTCAATATGTCATCTGCCGGCGAATAACACATCATATTCAATGGCACACTAGTCAATAATTGTATACTATGCATTCAATTTTGGAATTTAACTAGATATTTTCAAAGTAAAATGAAAGTGCTTGTATTTTGTAAGCAACAAAAATTACAGAAATCGAGATAAGTTCTTCACGTCAGCAAAAATACATCATATCTTCAATTTCATCTTATCGAATATTGTCATGTGTAGCAATTCAAAAATAAAATACATTTCATTCTAGATATTTTGAATTGCATCTCATCTCCATTCACAAAATCAATCGCATCGGGAAAGGTTTATTGCTTCCTGTCAATTTAAAATACCATAAATTCTCTTCTATTTTTTAATAACTTCAAATACTGATTTCTAAGGTTTTTTTAAAGGCAATTGTTTGTTTGGAACATATTATTATAGTTTTAGCGTAAAACATCTGGAATCAGGAAAATTATTTATTCTCCTTTGTAAAAAAAAGGTTTTAGAAGTAATATGATAACACATAATAATATATAATGTTGTAAGGCCAATGATAATTGTGAAATAATTCATAAAATACTATTATACTGTTTATCAGATTAAGAAAATTAGACACATATAGTTTTGTTTCAACCATAAAACTACGATTCTTTTTCAATATCTTTATAATTTGAGCCTGATATCAGACATTGCTGCGATTTCATTGTTTAACTTATATTTCTTCGGAAAAATGTCACAAATATATAACAGTTGATACTTGTTTCATAACAAATGCATAATAACCGTTGCTACATCTGACATCGGAAAGGAATTTTGTTTTTCTTTGGCAATTATCAATCGATTTTAATCAAGTTTTCGTTTTGGTTATGACTATTTTTAATAGAATGTCAATGCAGGAGTTGTCAATAAATCATCTACTCTTGACAAGATCCGAGAATTATTTTAGAGCGTCTAAATGGTAATAGCTTACTATAATTATTGGCAACCGGAGCTATGAATCAGACTTATTAAAATGATATTCATCTCCATTTCTTGTGGAGCAGTACACCAGTAGGCGACTGAAACAAAATAAGTACTTAAAATTATATCTATCTGAAAGTTTTGTCTGCAATACAAATCAATGTCAATTTCGATGTAGAAATACCTTACACGCTCAGGGTTCTTTGGTTCAAATGTGATTTCTGGGATAATGATTCCATCTATGTTTGACCGAAAAATACACTCAGCATTTTGGAGGGGATGGTTTCTGACAGTTGCACACAAGTCTTTGGAAAAGGGTAGAAGGATGCTCGTTAAGTCAAATTTTAGGTTTTTCTCAAATCATTGGAAATTATCTACTGTAATGCTTTTTTATTAGTCTAATTCTTGAATATGCGGATGTTTTAAGCAAATTATAATCAAATCGATAAAAGCATTAAATACATATGATTGCCATATACTGCCACATTGCAATGTAAGTCACAGAAAACTGTACGTCATTCAAACAATATTAAAAATCAGTGCAGTGTGTTTATCGACCATCGTTTCTAAAAACATTTCACATTTGTATCGGCCTTAGTAAATGCGGCCACATGGTCACAAATTACCACAAGTTGCTTGATTGTGTCTAAGATATCAAATGCTACTGTGGAACTCTAAATGAAACTTTGTCATCAATAATAATGTTCTATTATCGAAACGAGAGCCTTCTAAGTGACGAGAAAGTCAACGTCTTCAAATATGTTCTCTTCTTCATCAACGTAAGCAATGCATCTTATTATTACTTATGAAACAAGAACGTTACCAGCCGCAAGGTCCTTTTTCTATTACTTATTCAAATCAGTTTCTCATCTCATTTTTAATACTATTTTCATGACATTATTTACATGTTTCTTTATGTTCTGTTAAAAATATCAAAAATTTAAGATTCAGACCAAATTATTAAATTGTCTCAAATGTATCTTTATGAAGTTTGAAGTCTTGTTGAAGAGATCTTTTATGAATCATAATTGGATTGGAAGTTGAATTGGGACAATATTGAGGATATACAAACATGGAATAATTGGCAACACAAGTCAAAGTTGATTCTGATTATTCTAGAAGACAAAATAATTTCATCCTTTCATTATCTCTAATGATGTTCTTTTCAAAGATAGTTACAAAAAATATGGTCACGTGGAAAAAATCATTCCATTTAGGAGGAAGAGAATTGAACAATTACCTTTATTCCACTTTAACAAACTTTTATGATTTAATTTTATCTGATGATGACTAAAAATTGTTACACCTGTAGAGCTTGAAATCCTTTCACATATCTAGTTATTCTTTAAATATCTAAAATATATAAGTCTAAGACACTTCGAGCAAACATCGTCTCGTCAAGGAAAACATAATTAGAGACTAATTTATCCTTACTCTGAAGCACTCTGAACCATATTGTCGCTTTTGGTAAACTTTGGTATGGTTTTCAAGAGAGAAATTTGAAAAAAATTGACTGTAAAAGCACCATATTTCATTGGTAAAATTAAATACATGATGACATTTTTCACCAAATAAAGTACAAATTTTAGTTTTGTATTCATTTTGGTTTTATTCCCTTACTGTAAAATTTTATTTATTTGTAATGAAATATTCATTTAAAATATTTTCTCATCTTGAGACTAAAAGCTTTAATATCGAAATAATACTATCCCTTAAACGAAATAACCGTATCAATTTTAAACCAAATTGCTCTTATGATAATATAACAGATTCTTGTCCTGTCTATAAAATAAAGTTATTTTAAAGTGCCTCACTTTATTCAATTTGAACTGCGCCTAATTTCTTCTTTTTTTCCACAAAATTAGCATCGAAATTGCTTGCCTCAAATTTTATACCGACGCATCAATCTTTTATAAATCTTTAAAAGTTGACAGATTCAAAGATTATTTTGAGAGCCATTATCAAAATATCTGACTGGAGACAGAATTTTTTTAAAAATTTATATAGCAATAACTCTAGAAATAATGTACTATTGGGAAAAATCATATATAGTTTTATAATAACATTTTGATTGCAATATTCATAGCATTTCGTCTTTGACAGAAAAAATAATAATTTAAAAGGTTTTAAACATTATCTTACTAATATTTTGTAATAAATAAAATACATGAATATATAGATTTATGTTGTTTCAGTAATCTTATGGTCGTTTAGAGAATGTCTCTGTTGTTTTACACACATTAATATTTTTGTTTACTCTGTTTAGTTTAACGGCGCTAAGAGATGCGTTTACTTCAGTAATTCGAACCTATTTAGTCACCTCTAACGATCACGCAGAGACAATCGGTGGCAACTCCCGCAGCCACAAGTGGGTATCTTTACGTATACTGAATGAAATGTTCAGGAACGAAATCTTAAGCATATATATTAAGGTGTACAAAGCTATATATCTGTTGTATGTAGGTTACAAAATAATAATTATTTGAATTTTGAAAAGTCATTATTTCAGAATACATGTATGAAAACAAAAATATATTTCCTTTTTAGCCAAATCCACATGAACGTCGCAAAATTGAACAGCTGAAAAGTTAGAATATGGAAAACAAGATCAACAAGGACGAGTGACTTTCAATGAACGCATCTCCCAATACGACCTAGCAACAAAGGACCACCGGCAAGGATCAAAGCAGGACACCAAACAAAACCAGGACAGGTAAAGCACGGACAGGATATTAATTTAAATATAACAGAAAAAGAAAAAATTGAAATCGGCAAGGAAATTAAAGAAGACAATTGATTAATTGGCCTACAAAATTAAAAGGTTTTAAGGGGAGGGACCAGAAGGCCGGGGAAGGTGGGGGCAATTTTTTTTTAAATACGGGGAAAGGGAAGATATTTACCATGGACGAGGAAAACAAGAAATAACACAAAATTAAGAATTTGCTTCAATGATTGCCTGCATTTGCAGTCCATTCCATAAAAAAATCATAACATACTTATCAATTTTCTACCACAAAGTTAAATGTTTCTGATCTCGTCCTAAAAATCAATTTATTTGCAGAAATGATTAAAGTTCCGTTAAGCTCTGACTTGATGTACAATTATATTAAAAAGTGTCCTTTCAACGTTGGTGAATATAAATATCTTCTCTCTAGGTGTTGCAAAGAAAATAAAAGCTTTTCTGTTAGTGTAAAATATAATTTTCTTTTCACATATTGCTGAGTTGGAATTGAAATTCCGCGCATGACTGTCCTATAAATCATTTAATCCTGACAGATTCCAAGATTTATTTAGAAGAGTCTAAATGGTAATAGGTTACCTAAATTGATGCCAATAGGAGTTATGTATTATGCATATTAAAATGATATTAATCTTGATTTCTCCTGAAAGAATACACCAGCAGGCGTCTGAAACAAAGTACTTACAAATATATTTATCTGATATTTTATGAATAAGGTGTACTGGTTTGCTATCTATGACAATTGCTTACAGAAGATTTATTTCAGTAAAGTTTATATTTTTTTTGGATTTTTAGTGATTGAAGCAATGCTTGTTTATCAAATTTTTAATTTGTCCTAGCTTACTAAATGTCTTTCGGTGAGTCAGTGTTACAATTCATTTCAAAAAATGTAACCAATGAACTTACAACATTTGAATCACGTGATGTTTAAAAAGAAATAATTATATGGCCCAATATTATCATTTTTCCCTCGTTTTCATTTCGTGAGTCACAAATCTATATCAAATACATATCGTACCTCATTTTTTTCAAAGTCCAAAATAACTATATAGAATGAATATTATTCTCCATCTAGCCTGGTTCTTATTTTCAGAGTCCAAAAATAATATATTTAACTCCTTTATTACTTAAAGCAACAAAGTTCTATTACTTTGTCACAAAATGAAGTTGTGAAGTGAAAATGTTATTAGACAATTTTAGAGAAAATATTTGACTCGCAAATCTATATCAGACTTGGCTTGTATCTCAATCAAAATAGATTTGTGTACCGTTCAAGTCGGTAATAGAGGTCGTTATGGATGTTACACTTTATCATGATCCCTTATGCACAGACTCCTTATCCATATTTGTTGTGCTGCTTGTTCAATAGAAGTCAGTATTGCACTGAAGAATTGGTAATGACCTTATAATAATTATCTACAATATCCACAGTTTCCAATTGCCTATGACTAGGGGCGTCCGTGCCCGGGTGTTTAAGATCGTATGTTCACATCTGCGGATGTTCTAAATTCAAATTTTACCATTTCATGTTTAAATGTTGAATACTGCTTAAGCCGGTGCGTGGGGCGTGGACGGTAATTTGCACTTTACAGTGCCATCCATGAACAGGCTCAATCAAACCGAGTCTGTTACATTTTCAATTATGTTGTGTTGGACTTTCTTTAGGGATTCTTATTTTCTCTATTTCAAATCACTTGCCCCTCACCACTGTTGGTTCGAATCCCGACAGGGACTTTGGATTCTTTCATGTGAGGAAGCTATCCAGCTATCTTACGGAACGTCGGTGGCTCTACTAATGTGCACGTTTGTGCCTGAAATAATGCACGGAAGGGTATCTGAGGTCTTCCTCAACCAGTAAAGGTGGAACGTTGCCATACGACCTATGACCTATACTGTGTCGGTGTGACGTAAAACCCAATCAAACCAACAAATAGCCTATCAAATGAAAAACAACTTTTAAATTGTCATTAAACAATTTCCAGTCAAAAATATATCTTTTAAAATTTAAACACGTTCCAAAAGTCAAATATTGGTTTCAATTTCAAGCTCACAAACATGTTGCTGTTGCTATATTTCAATCATAGAATATGCCGGTTCATTTTACAACATGGATATATCATCTGAAAAGGTACAATTTTCTTAATATTTGAACGATTATTGTTAAAATAAAAGGGAAAAGGAAATGTACGATAAATGAAATACCCTATAAACTTGTGGATGCTCTGATCAAAATGTTTAATTTAGGTAGAAATCAGTATAAATCACACACAAGAGACATGTTTAAGGGTATAAATATTAATAACCTCTTGGGAAATCAAATTACAATAAATTCATATTTTGCACAACAGCGAATTCAATTCCAATTTTCTGAATTTTCCGAAATTCATCCAATATTTTTAAGTAAATTAACCTTCCACTAAAATTGATTTTATTAAAAAAGTTTCGAATCATTGATCATCGGAAGGAATGGAAACAGTTTGGTTTCAATTCAGAGTTTATGCAGCTTCTATATATTTGGAACTATATTATTTACGGTTGGTCTATATAAAAGAGTTAGTTCGTGATACATCTAACACTATAAACAAATTCAAGACAAAATATAAACTTGATATACCTACAGGGATAAACACAAACGTCTTTTTATTTCGAAAGATTTTTTTCGAGGTATCAGTACCTACAGGTATAAAAAATCTAGTAAATGTATTATGCATTTCCCTTCAATTTCCCTTCCTCAACATGGAAATGTTTCTACAATTAATTCAGTGACATTTATACTTGAACGAAAACTATTCCTTATCCGGAGCTATCAATAATGTATTGCGTTGTTAATGAAGCCTAGAATCCACAAAAAATATTTGAAGTCAATCACATCAAAAAGTCTCAGAGACCTTCAAATACAGTCGACTCCGCTTATAACGAACTCAATGGGACATTAAAATATCGTTCGTTATATCCGAAGTTCGCTAAAAGCGAAAAAACAACAACTTTCCTTTCCTTGAAATTTTCGGACAGTATTTATGGCACTAAAAAATTCACAGACAGACACTGGCTGAATTTCTTGTACGTCGCTGTCATCGCTGAACGAATGGGTGTTTTGATCTTTTGAATGTTTCATTCTAATTTGATTCACAATATAAGTTCTAGACGGATTTAATCTTGTTTCAAGTGACATCTGGAAAATTAAGTAATTAAATTATACTTGCGGTTTGCATTGCATTTAAATAAGCTTTAAAACACTTATTTTGCTATTTGTAACTGTTTGGTTAACATTGCATAAAGAAAATCGATTTTTTGGTAATTATCGGGCATTAACAGCTTTTTATTGTAATATATTTTATAATTACTTAGGGTGCGAAACTCACCGTAACAAAGCAATTGATTTGCAATATTTTGTGAGAACATTTTACCAGAATATTTATTCCCTGAAGCCATAACTTACCTGTACATTCACTCGATTGAATAATTATCGAATAGCGGTATTTATGTACTGATCTTTAATCGAGCGCATCCCGATATTTCAATCAAAACAGTTTGTTATAACCGACGAAATTTACATGTTTTTCGCCGTTTGGGACTTGAAAAAATGGTTCGCTATAGCCGAAAATTCGTTATAAGCGAGTACGTATTAAGCGATGGGATTTTATATAAAATAAAGAAGGAATCGGCCGGGGATTTCAGATTTTGTTCGCTATTACCGATAATTCGTTATAAGCGAGTTCGTTATAAGTGGAGTCGACTGTATATTGCGTTATGAAATTTTTTATTCAATGTGCTTCTTTTCAGTTGTATACGTTTTCTTCTAACTTATAATTATAGAAATAATATATGACTATGAATTTTGCGACATTGTGGGTCACGTGATTTTTAAACAAGTTTTATTGCTATCGGCATCGACAACGTCTTAACAAATATTTGTCTTCGTGAGTGTTTTGAACCATTTATTTCATGTTGACAAATCAAACGCATGTGTTGGTAAAAATATAATCAACGCTAATCTAACATGAAACATACTTCTTGGAAATACATATCACTTTAGCTAATTTGAACTAAATTAACTTTATTCAAAGAAATAATTGCATCTAAATTGCTTGCTGACAATTTAAAATCAAGGCACGAATTTAGTTTGTTTCTTTTTCTTTGAGCATTTTCAATCGATTCCAATCAAATTTTCGGTTTGATTATGGCTGCAATTTAATAGAAATCCAATGCAGGAGTATTCAATACATGATTGAATCCTGACAGACTCCGAGATTTATTTAAGAGCGTCTAAATGTTAATAGCTTACTTTAATTATTGGCAACCGGAGCTGTGTATCAGACATATTAAATTGATATCCATCTCAATTTCGTGTGGAGCAGTACACCAGTAGGCGTCCAAACAAGTACTTAAAATTATATTTCCCTTAAAAAAGTGTCTGCAATACAAATCAATGTCAATTTCGATGTAGAAATATCTTACAAGCTCAGCATTATTTGGTCCAAATGTGGTTTCTGGGATAATGATTACATCTATGTTAGACCGGAACATATAGCATTATGGTATTTTCTCTGAGAGGGGAGACGGTAAAGGACAGTTTCACACAAGGCTTTGTAAAAAAAAAATAGACACAATGTATTATATCAAATTCTCATTGATCTCGAATCTTTTGAAATTCTGTAATTCTTCTTTATTAGTATAAACCTTGAATATGAGGATGTTTAATTAGATCTAAATATAAACACATTAAGGAAGATTGTTTGATTGTAAAGTAAATCAATATGTAAATTTATGTTGGATTTAACACGTTTACAGAAAGTGCTACATTGCACAGAAATATAATTTCTAATTTTTTAATACGTTGATATGCTTTAACATAATTTAATTTAAAACACATCATAGCATTCTCGAAGGGGATGGTTAATTAGATCTAAATATGAACAAATTTAGGAAGGATACCAGAACTTGTGCTGATGCTGGTAGTGCTATTTAGAGACTTAATCTAATTACTGGTCGTTAATAATTGGAATACATGTGATAAATAAACAAAATTAATTCATCAAAAAACTTCCAGCGATTAAAGAATAACATGACATTTTGTTTCTTTTTTTATAAAATTATCTATTATTATTTATTATCATTTAAAAGTTTGCTCTCTTTTTTTGCTTTAATGTCAAATTTAAGATTTTATCATTATAAATTTAACATTTAATGTTCGAAGATCTCGTTTAAGATTGCATCCGT
The DNA here is from genome assembly GCF_026571515.1 of Ruditapes philippinarum. Lineage (NCBI taxonomy): Eukaryota > Metazoa > Mollusca > Bivalvia > Venerida > Veneridae > Ruditapes > Ruditapes philippinarum. The sequence goes on along the minus strand of NW_026855922.1, from coordinate 103,697 downwards.
AGGAATTAATAAGGAAAACATAGAAGGGTGGTGTAAGGCATGGAAATCATGTTTAATTAGTTAATGTTATATGGAACCTTTCCAATAATCTTTCTCAGTTGCAGTTTCCTACACTAACTGAATATGAAGGTTGATACATTTTTTTACTTCAGCATAACAAACAACAAGTAATGTAACATATTTTCTGTTATAGTCTAGAAAACAATGCAAACAAGTATATCTCAGGAGTTATCCGAATAAAAGTTATCATTTTGATAAAAACGTAGTAATTCGGAAATGTAGTACTTATTGTATTTATTGTTGCTCATTTGTTACATTTGTGAAATAAAGACATATTGATTATTCTCCCTTTTCGAAATAAAAAAGACAAATTTAATGTCAAACAAAGGGAGTCAGAAAAAATAGTAAATTCTCTAAAATATGTCCTGATGAAGTTACAAGTATATTTGAAGAGATTTCTTTCAGCTTCATAAGTTGATTGGACGTTTGATTTAGACAATATTGAGGATATACAGAAAGATAATAATTGGCAACAAATGTCACAGTTGATTCTGATCTCTTTAACAGAATGTCTAGAAAACAAAATAATTTCATCTTTTCAAAACTGGGTCAGTTATATTAGAGAGCTGGAGAATTGAAAAGGAAACTTTATTGTCTGAGAATTGTTACCACTGTTACAACCTTTTACATTTATATTTATTTCTTTTAAATATAACAAATAAATCAGTCTAAGGCCATTCGGAGCAAACAACTTTTCGTCATAGAAGATAAGAAAATATTATTGAAATAAATCGATAACAAAAATTCGTGCTGATTAAACTAGATCTACGACATAATTATGTACTGCGTCATTCATTTTTACAATATGATGTCACAATAATTTATGACATTTTCCACTTTATAAACTACAAATGTGTTTTAGCCTTTTCGAATACATTTTGGTTTTATTTACTTATTGTGAAGTTAATTTGTAAAGAAATCTTTAGAAAATATATATTTGAACCATGCTGAACCATATGAACCTTTTCTTTAGAAAAAAACCCTTTTATATAAAAAATATACTTCCCTAGTACTTATAGTATCCATTTTCAACCAAAACGTTGGATAAAACAATTAAAGCTTTTTGTCCTGTCCATAATTTATTTTTAATATGCCTCACATGCCTCACGATATTTAATATGATCTGCGCCAAATGTGTTATTTTACAAAATTGATGGGATTATCATCAATACTGCAATCTTTAAACGCTGACAGATTTATTTTGAGAGCCTTCATCAAAATATCTTACTCGAGAAAGAATTTATTAAAACATTATATATATATATATGTAACGTATGATTGCAATTTTCGTACTACATACTTCGTCTTTAACTAAAGTTATCTTATTTAAAGGGTAACAAGCTGTGTCTTTTGATTTTTTGTTATATAATTTTTAAGCAATAAAATAAGGTCTATGTTGTTCCAGTAATTTTATGGTTGGTTCTCAAACGAGCTGTAATAAAATGTTTCTGTTAGTTATTGAACACACATTTATATTCTACGTAAACGTAACAAAATACATGTATTATGTTGCTATTATAAGTAGCGTTTAAACCACTCAGCTTTGATTACGTGCATGCGCCATTTGCTCTAAAAGAAATATTAAAACAAATGTATTTCTTTCATGCAGCTCTTTTAGTATTATTATTTCAAAATTCAAACAAAAATAACACTTAAAAGTCAAAACGTCTTCATGAGATTAAAAAATTAAAATACAATGCCTGTCATTTCGAAGGGCAATTTTACCATTGAAGGAAGCGCGTGCTAGTTGTATTTCTTGGGTGTTGGTTTGTTTGATTGTTTGTTTGTCTATCTGTTTGTTTGTTTGTTTGCTTGTTTGTTTTCAAGGAAAGACCGACAGCTGAAGTACGACCAAAATGTGTTACAATTGGCGAAATAAAAACAAACAAGCTACACTTTCACTGCTCAATTAATCATTAAAATGTTTAATGCCGTTTAAATAACAATTGAAAATTTAACAAGTCCTTTATTTGCATTTTATTGTGTAAGTATGGAACATTCACAATTTTCTACTACAAAACTAAAGTTTTCTGATACATGTGATATCGTTCTATAATTTTTTCAATATAATTGCAGAAATGATTTTCGTTCCATTAAACTCTATGAAGTACAATTATATCTAAAAGTGTCATTTTAACGTTGGTGAATATTAATGGCTTCTCTCTAGCTATTGCAAAGAAAATAAAAGCTTTTCTGCATGTTCTGTTAGTGTAAAATATAATTTTCGTTTCATATATTGCTGAGTTGGAATTGAAATTCCGCGCATGACTGTCGTATAAATCATTTAATCCTGACAGATTCCAAGATTTATTTAGAAGAGTCTAAACGGTAATAGGTTACCTAAATTGATGCCAATAGGAGTTACGTATTATGCATATTGAAATGATATTAATCTCGATTTCTCCTGAAAGAATTCGCCAGCAGGCGTCTGAAATAAATAAGTACTTACCAATATATTTATTTGGTATTTTATGAATAAGGTTTATTTGTTAACTATCTATGTCAATTGCTTATAGAAGATTTTTGTCATTAAAGTGTATAATCATTTTTGGATTTTTGGCCATTTAATCAATTTTTGTTTATTAACTTTTCAGTTTTTGTCCTAGCTCCCTTAAAATCCTTTGGTGCACCTGCTTAAAGGTCAGTGCTTCAAATACACCTAATCAAATGTAACCAATAATTGTTTAGCATTTGAACCACGTGATGCTTTAAAAGAGTTTATTATTGGATCCAATCACCAATTTACCCTTCTATTTATTTCCTATGTCCAAACATTCATATTAAGCATATCGTACCCCATATTTATTTTCACAGCATAAAAATTACTATATTAAATGTACTACTGACCTCGTTCTTATTTTCAAACAATCAAACCAAATTCTAATTGTAAGCAACAAAGTTCTGCCACTTTTGCGCAAAATGGTATAAAGAGTTCATTATACATTATTCAGAGTAAACCTAAATCTATTTGACTCGAACACAGCACCACAACATTAAAAAGTGCTCAACACGACTTCATGATTGTTTTTGTGGTATTAAGTTATTTCAATTTGGGTTTTACTATTTGGGTGGTTCCAGTATTCTTTACTTGTATATTGTATTATCACCCTTAGGATAAGTGGCCTGCTTTTTAATCGGTCTTTTTAGTATTTTGGTAGTTCATCTGTGATATGCAGGCTTCATAAACCTCTGATTCCATTTTATTAAGTTTCGCCCATTATCTTCTTGTTTAGGGCACACAAATCTTTTTAATTAGGGACCATACGTGAGTTTTCATGGAAGGTCTCTAACATGTCACATTGAAGATTCCAGGATCACATCTATTAAGTTGTGGAAGGCTCCGAACAAAATATTTAATTTAGGTAGAAATCAGCATAATCACAGACCGGCGACATGTTTTAGGGTATAAATATTAATTACCTCTTGGGAAATCAAATGACAATAAATTCATATTTTGCATCACAGCGAATTCAATACCAATTTTCACAATTTTCCGAAATTCTAACAACTTTTTAAAATCGACTCAAAATTATTTAAAACAGAGAAAAATCTCAAGATCATTGATCATCGGACGGAATAGAAATAGTTAGGATTCAATTAAGAGTTTATTTTGAAAACTTATTTGACGGGTTGATACTAGTAATTTAATTATTCGATAGCACATTCAGGCTATTATAACAGAGTTTCAACATTTTAACATTGCTATCTGATTGTTATCATTTCTATTAATTTTATGACGAATGACGTACATTCGCTTTATATAAACATGTTTAACTCACTGCTGATTTTTTCCTAAAATACTTTTAAATATAAAAAGAAACATAGTTTCATCAATCATATTTTTTCTTTATCAGTAGGGATAACTTTGATTCATGACATTGTACAACTTTCTGAGCTGAATTATACAAACCTAGTATTACACGAGGGACAAAGTGTTTAAATACCGAATGTATTGAACGAGATAGTTACAATTATATAATATTGGTTTATTTGGCGAGTTCAGTAAGTTGGATAAGAAACATATAGGAATACAGTATTTTATTGATCACGTACCCAAAATTAAAGTGTTTTGGATGCAGCTTCTATATATTTGGAACAATACATAGTTATATCCTTCACGGCTGGGTTATATTTGGAATATAGTTAGGGATACACAATAAGACACTATTGCAATTTTATAACAAACCCTAAACTTGACAGAATAACAGGAATAAAGACAAATTTCTTTTAGTTCGAAGGATGTCTTCTTGGTATCAATACTTGTGTTCAAAGAGGAGACAGATATAATAACTCGTTAATGTATTATGTGTCTCCCTTCAATCTTCCCTTCCTTAAAGTCAAAACGAATCTGCAATTCTTTGGCGTGCATAATTGAATGCAAATTATTCCTTAATCCAAAGCCAACAAGAGTGTATTATCGTTGTTCTTGTGGCCTAAAATCTTTAGATTTAGTATAAACGATAAATACGAGTGCTAAGAGAGAACATGTTATCACTTTTTTTTACTTTCCTTAAAGTAGGATTTTTCACGAAGAGAAGAGAAGAGACGATGCTAAAGTTTGATTCAAATAATGACCTCATCTTTGCATCATTTCTAAATTATTTTATTCGACAGATCAATATCAGACGGCTAGTTTATTTTCCATGACTCATACCTTTCAATTCATTCAAAAACAAAAATTTTCAAAGACATTCTTCATACACATTTCTAAAAATATTCAAATGCTTTATTTTTACTGTATTTTAAGACATCAAACATACATTGAAATTTAGAATTATAAAACCTCTTTGATTTTAAATGATGTAACAAGAAATATCCATAAATAATTGTGTCATTTCTTGTCATATTTCACAAGAAGATATTTAGTTTTCAAATATGGTTCTAAATGGATTACGATTTTAATCCTCTTTATTTGTATTTGCATTTCACTTAAGAATCTGACGAGAAACGAAAGATGTTTTTGATAAAAAAAAAAACAGAAATACTGGAGCATGCCCAGCCTAATATTTATCAAAACATTTTTTTAGGGGAATTCCAATATCATTCTTTTTTATTTAAAACTGCACCTATAAATGTCTTTATTCGCCAAATCGACAAAATTAGCATTGAAATTGCCAACACTCACGCTTCAATTCAAAATAAATCTTTTTTAAAACTCTGACAGGTTCTTCAATTTCTTTTTAAAGCCATTTATAATAATCAGGTCCTCTTAAAAATCAGACAGTAATATAAGTTTTAAACCATGTGCCATGCATCTGGAATCAGTGGAAGGGTCTTCATCTTTTGATCATAATTTAATGTCATATTTTTAGCTCACCTGTCAGAAAGTGACAGGGTGAGCTTTTGTGATCGGTTTTCTTCCGGCGTCCGTCCGGCGTCCGTCTGTCCATTGTCCGTCCGTAAACTTTTGCTTCAAATGACATCTCCTCATAAACCACTTAGCCAATTTCATCCAAACTTCACAGGTATGTTCCTTTGGTGGTCACCTTTAAAAATTGTTCAAAGAATTTAATTCAATGCAGAACTCTGGTTGCCATGGCAACCGAAAGAAAAAACTTTAAATATCTTCTTTTAAAGAACCCAAAGAGCTAGAGCTTAGATATTTGGCATGAAACATTTTCTTATGAGTGTCTACCAAGTTTGTTCAAATAAAAGCCCAAGGGTCAAAATTGGCCCCGCCCCAGGGGGTCATTGATTTTCCCTATATGCATATAGTAAAAACTTAAAAAAAATTCTTTTAAAGAACACAAAATGCTAGAGCTTAGATATTTGGCATGAAACATCTTCTAATGAGTGTCTACCTAGTTTGTTCAAATAAAAGCCCCGGGGTCAAAATTGGTCCCGCCCCAGGGGGTCATTGATTTTTCCCTATATGCATATAGTAAAAACTTAAAAAATCTTCTTTAAAAGAACCCAAAGAGCTAGAGCTAAGATATTTAGCATGAAACATCTTCTAGTGAGTGTCTACCAAGTTTTTTCAAATAAAAGCCCTGGGGTCAAAATTGGCCCCGCACCAGGGGGATCATTGATTTTCCCTATATGCATATAGTAAAAACTTAAAAAATCTTCTTTTAAAGAACTCAAAGAGCTAGAGCTAAGACATTTAGCATGAAACATGGTTTAATGGGTGTCTACTAAGTTTGTTCAAATAAAAGCCCTGGGGTCAAAATTGGCCCCGCCCCGGGGGTCATTGATTTTCCTTATATGTGTATAGCAAAAACTTAAAAAACCTTCTTTGAAAAAATCCTAAATAGCTAGAGTTTAGATATTAAGCATGAAACATCTTCTAGTGAGTGTCTACAAAGTTTGTTCAAATAAAAGCCCTGGGGTCAAAACTGGCCCCGCCCCAGGGGTGTCATTGTTTTTAACTATATGTGTATAGTAAAAACTTAAAAATCTTCTTTTAAAAAACCCAATGAGCTAGAGCTTAGATGTTTAGCATGAAACATCTTCTTGGGTGTCTACCAAGTTTGTTCAAATAAAAGCCCTTGGGTTGAAATTAACTCTGCCGGGGGGGGGGAGAAGGTCATTGTTTTTTTCTTATATGTGTATAGCAAAAACTTAGCATCATGAAACTTCTTCTAATGGGTGTCTTAATTCCAAGTTTGTCCAAATAAAAGCCCTGGGGTTTAAACTTGCCCCGCTTCGGGGGCCTATATACAGGTGAGCGACCTCAGGGCCATCATGGCTCTCTTGTTTATGAATAGCTTTACAAACAGTGATGTCGGATATCAATTTTATATTACGTTTTTCACTGTAGCATTCAAAAATATTTGCAGCTTAATTCAGACTTTCAGAGCAAATTATTTTTCTTGATTTTGTTCAAATATTGAAGAAAGATCATAGTTGAATAAAATTTCATGTTGTTTCTTTTGGTTGAATGAATCTTATTCGGATGCGTGAACACTTAGTCACAGTTTGCAAAAAAAGCTGTTTTAGGGTTATATGTAAATAACAACCAAGATCTTTATTCCATTGAAGCAATACTAGTATAGCACTAGCTAGTAGTATTTAACTTGCTAGAATAGCTTGGCACAAGGGAGGTAAACCCTATGAAATTAACAAATTCATGATCACCCTGAAACTAGGGAAACATATATCAATTTAATTACTGTTTGAGATGTGCTGTTCATCAGACAAGGTGTCAATCTCTTGTTCCTTTAATTGGTTGAAGTTTGATTTATCCAAACATAAAATGGATTATATCTGATTTGTTGTCAACTTTTGTCGTTGTAATTCACAACTTGTAAGGAAAAATGTCTGACAACAAGCTGTAATTTGACATTTGATATGTTATGCGGATGTTAGATAAAAGTCTTGGTGCGCAATTAATATGCTGATATCGGTTTGCATTTATACATTTGAAATACAGTTTTATAAATGGCATAGTAATTTTTAGTTCATAGTTGTTATCGTTTTCAGGCGTGATATTTTCTTATAAAATAATATTTTATATACATGTAGAATAAAAGAATATTGAATACCATTAAGGACATACATAAACACATTGTATTAGAAGGGTTTGCAACAAAACTACCACCATAATGTCGTTTTGCTTTTAAGAGATATGGTCAATGTAGAAACAATTGCAAGAACTTAACGTTTCGTCATAGCAATAGTTCTTATAGGAACTCTATTGAGGTTCATAAATTTTGAAAATCTTATGTAGAGCAACTCGAGTATATTAAACGAAAACAAATATGAGATTTAAAGAAATTTACACAGAACTTAATTAAACTCGATATTTGGTGCCTTTTGAGTTTAAAAATATTATTTTATGTCATTTTTCGCAATAAAAATTACTATTAGTGATATATCAGAAATGTTGATATAAACCCATATGAAATTATACAAAATCTCAGTCCCAACAAGTGAAAAAAAACTCAGTGGGACCCTTTTGGTATATTGCGTTCTAGAATTATTTATTTAATGTACTTCTTTTTATTTGTATGCCTTAATTGCTTTCTTATAACTTTCATTGAATAACACACTGCAAACTATATATTTTGCGACATTATGGGTAAAATCAATCAACCGAAGCTAAAATACTTTATTTTACTCATTTTATGTAATTCAATTGAATTGAACCATTGCGTGTTTAAACACTGTTAAAGCCTGAATAAAAACACAACAGTATTTACATAATAATTTTAAAATAGCATGAATTGAAGATTACTTAAACAGTTTATAATTTTTTATTATCAAAACGTTCCCTTTGACAAAATGAGTCCTTGATTGAAGAAACTAGAATTATACTACTTTTGCCGGCGTCTCAAATCTGATATCATGTCGAACATTGAGGAAATGAATAAATAACCATTATAGCTATAAATGTATTTCACTTAAAGTAACATTCACATAATTTGAAAACTATTTTCAAAATAAGGAGCACAAGTTTTTAAACAAGCAGTAAAATCGTTGCATTCGCTAAAAGATATAGTGCGTTTGCGACCAGCATGGATCCAGACCAGCCTGCGCATCCGCGCAGTCTGATCAGGACCCATGCTGTTCGCTAACCAGCCCTATTCCAAGTAGAGAAACTGATAGCGAACAGCATGGATCCTGATCAGAATGCGCATGCTGGTCGCAAACGCACTATATTGGTTTTGTCGTGACGCGGCTCAAATCATGATCGCTGGAGATATATCAATTTAATTGCTGATTGTGTTATGCAGCTCATCTCTCCAATCACCTGTTTCTTCAATTGGTTTAATTAAACCAAGGATAAAATGGATTATGTCTGATATGTTGTGTACCTAGGTCGTTATAATTCACAACTTGTAAACAAGAATGTCTGACAACAAGCTGTTAATTGACATTTGACATGTTAAATGGATGTTAGAATAATAGTCTGGGGTCGCAAAGAATATGTTGACATTTGTTTTTACTAATTTTACTATTTTTAACTCCCCCTGTTTAATTTTTTTTGGTGATTTTATGGGGTTTTGTGTATTGTTTTTAAACGCTTTATTCAATAGCTGCGAATATGTGTGCACATAATGGTAAGTTTTAACTAGAATGAAAATTAAAGGCTCCACAGAAATTCTAGTTTCAAATAATGTTTTAAGTAGTAATAATTTCTATGCATTCAATTTTGGAATTAAACTCCATATTATCAAAGTTAACTGAAAGTGCTTGTGTTTTGTAAACAACAAAAATTACATAAATCGAGATAAATTCTTCACGTCAGCAAAAATATATCATATCATCGTATATTGTCATGTGTAGCAATTCAACAATAAAAATACATTTCATTCTAGATATTTTGAATTGCATCTCATCTCCATTCACAAAATCAATAACATCGGGAAGAGTTTATTGCTTCCTGTCAATTTAAAATACCATAAATTCTCTTCTATTTTTTTAATAATTTCAAATACTTATTTTTAAGGTTTTTTTAAAGGCAATTTGTTGTACAGAAAAGTGACAGAAATAATTCTGGAAAGTATTGTTATAGTATTAGCGAAAGACATGTGGAATCAGGAAAATTATATATTCTTCTTTGTAAAAAAGCAGATTTTAGAATTAATATAATAACACATGATAATATATAAATGTTGTTACTACAATGATATATTGTTTATCATAATAAAAGATGTAACAAATATAATTTTATTTCAACCATAAAACAACTTTTTCAACATCTTTATAATTTGAACCTTGTATCAGACTTTGTTGCGATTTCATTGTTTAACAAGTATTTGATATTATGGTCAAAGGGAGGTAAATCCTATAAAATTATGATACCACAAATTACAAATGGCAAACTAATTTATTATTACCATCAGACTGGGGAAACATACATCAGTTTAATTACTGTTTGAAATGTGCAGCTCATCAAACATATTACCAATCATTTGCGTATAAATTTGGTTTGAAGTTTGATTTATTCAAAGATAAAATGGATTATGTCTGATCTGATGTCAACCTTTGTCGTTATAATTCACAATTTGTAAGGGAAAATGTCTGACAACAGGCTGTAATTTGACATGTGACATGTTATGCGAGCGATTGAATAATAGTCTGAGATCGCACTGAATATACTGATATTGGTTTGCATTGAACATTACTCTTCAGTTAACTCCAAAGCGATTTTAGCTTTGAGATATTCTATACTGCAAGGTATTTACAAGTCTTATGTACAAGAAACATACTATTTATATATAGGGCCGGGAAAGTCAATCGTTTTTATTGTCCAGGTTGTCCCACAGCCTGTACAGAAAAGGGGAATTATTCAAAAAATTACTATTTTAATATCATATGGACAAAACTTCAGATAAAAAAGAAACAAGAAAGTCAAAATCCGATTTGACGGCACTTATATACCTTAAGCATATACTTGTTTCATCTGTTTATTTAGTTTAAAGTGAAGAAGTGTATGGAACATAAACATATGTTTCGGGTAAGAAAGCAAATACACTTAGATTAAAGTGTAAAAAAAAGAAAAAAGTTGAAGTTACTTAAAATCTAGTATTTCCCATGTTAACACGTGGCCTTACACCTAATTTTGGTAAAAAAATTGTTGTTCTGTGGCAATGTTTTATTTTTTAATTAAATAAAATTGCAACTAAAAAGTAGCATAGTGCCATACACATTGATAAAGATATTAAAAGAGGGCGCAGGTATTCATTGAATTCACCTTACTATTATAGCATAAAATATAGAGCGTAATGTTGCCTTTTTCAATATTTATATATGATGACATTTTTAATCAGAACAGAATAGAAAGTTATTCAACAAAGCTGACTTGTTTATTGTCACAACTCATATACAAGAATATGCTTGTAACTTAGCAAGAATTAAAACAATACTATCAGCTATTTACTTTACTATATATACATATACGCATATGCCATACAAAAAACCCAAAGAATATATGCATGCATAAAAAGCTGTAATATCAGTGTCGTATACCTATCAAAGAAATAACATACATTTATAACAGCTTTAAAGTTTACTAATACAATTAAGAATATGTTGCCAATGCTTAAAAGCTTTAATAGAGAAAATTGCAAGCCTTTTTTCAATTTGACAGAGCCACCACATTTTTGTCTAGAACATGCTGAATTGATCAATTATATTTGTCCAGAGAAAAATTTAATGAAATTTAAGTATATAGAAGCATCTAGTTTTTTCAGAAATACATTTTTTGTTATCAAGCGAGAAAAAAAACAATCACTTCCTTTTGAAGGCAAATTATGCCTCAGAAACCTTTTTTATCTTCTTTAGAAAAGGGAAATATGAGTTTAAATAACATTTAAATAATGGTCAGCTAAATATAAGATGCTGATCTTCTGAATAATACAGAGATGAATGTGAAATTATTTGGCATAAAAGAAGCAAAATGTAAACAAAATAGTTTTTTACTTACATACAAAATAATAAATCACTATAATTGTACTATTTGCCAAATAGGGACAGAAGCAAAAATTGGTTTTGGTAACTGGCCAACAAGTAACGTTTTGGAAAGTATTTCTATAACAGGTCACCAAAATTTTAAAAAATGAAAATAAAAGCATTCCTGGGGCATAATCTTACTTTATGGTTTCATAATATTATAGTTATATGTGTAAAATAAATGTTAAATTTTATTCTGTTAAATGGATAAATAATTGCACGTATTCATTGACAAGATTTCTATATGTCCTATTAAGTAGTAGTTATGTTTTAACTTTCTATTAAAATTGGTTCTCTTCTAAGCGTGACAGACACATTCGTATACATGTATGGCAGAAATATGAATATATAGTAACTTGCAAATCCTAAAACTGTTTTGTTGTTTTAATCTATGTTTATTTTCTTAGTTTTGTGGGGGGATATTTGAACTTATCTTTATGTAAGTATAATATAAAAAAAACAAATTGAAAATAAGCTAATTTCCAAAGTCCATACACTTCAAGTGATTTTGGTACCTATTGTATTTCAAGTACTATTTTATTGCAAATGATTCTATAATAAGTATAATACTATATCAAAGAAAACTACTTTCTGAAAACATTTGTTGTATCCATTGTTTAAGCAGATGTGAAAAGCTCCAATTATATTTATTTATTTATTTATTTATTTATTTATTTATTTATTTATTTATTTATTTATTTATTTATTTATTTATTTTATTTTATTTCATTAATTTTATTTGTTTATTATTTTATTTTTCTATTTATTTATTTGCATGCATTTATTTAGTTTATATAACACAAAACGTGTATCATTGTGTATTTTAAAAGTGTAAAAAACATCAATCAATATTTCAACACACATGGACGTATAATAGTATGTGACACCGACACATACTTACATCAAACCGTTTCATTGCAAGGATAGCAATAGTACGACGATCATAAGTTTCTATTTATCGACAATGTAAATATTCAATCGCAACTTTTCGGCCATTTCCGTCAGTCTTCGGATTATAGATAATACCAGAGGATGTTCCGATTGTGTAAGTATTACCTAAATCTCGTCAGACACGAATTAACCACGTTCTGTGTTAGAAATGTGACCATAAGAAACTATCCGGGATAATAAAATGGTGAAAATTACTGCTGTACGCTATCTGTTTTTCAGTGTTACAGAGTTTTATGTTCTATATCGGACTGTCAATATCTTAAGCCCGAGTGTGTTAATTTGCAGTCCTGTTTTTACGCAACAAATACACGTACTTTAACATTTAACATAAAACATTTACTGTCTGAGAATTTCATTTTTGTGAGATTTTCACCTTTTTGTTTTCGTATTATTACGTCTGGAAGGTTTTCCATTTCCACATATCTATTCCTTTTTGTTTTTTTGCGTTTTTTTTTTGTTTATTGTTGTTGTTTGGGGTGGAATTTTTTTGTTGTTTTTTTTTCTTTTTTTGTTGTTGTTTTTGTTTATTATGTTGTTGTTGTTTTGTTGTTGTTGTTTTGTTGTTGTTGTTGTTTTATTTTGTTGTTGCATTTTTGTTGGTTTTTTGTTTTTGTTTTGTTTTTGTTTAATTCTTGTAAAGCTTTGTATTGTCCAACAATATTGACCTGGCACTTCATTAATTCGTAAAGGTCATATGAATAAACATTGACCATTACCTATCGAATATATCGATATTTTTGCTAACTTCACTCGTCAGTGAGGTGTGGTGTATTGGTAAAGATGTCGGACTACAGATCTGAATGTCTCTGGTTCGATACCTAATCAACACCACATTATGATTTTTTTTAAATTTAATTGCAAGAATTAATTTGAAATCGTTTTTCTACACCTGGTTTTAGAATACCTTTTTAAGTGGTGTTTTTATGCACAATAATGTCTTTTATTTCATTACAGTATCTTTCAACGGTTCTTTTTGTTTTTGTGACATGCAATCGTATATGCTTAAGCGCATACATGCTATAAAGACATTTATAAAAAATACTACATAGATAGTACACACAATAAAAAGATTTCCAATAGTTTAAAGAGAATGGCAATTTCAAAATTAAAATAAAAAATAAATCGCTGAAATATGATTCGAACCTACCAGTTTACGTGTACATTCTACAAGTGAAAACTCTTTACCAACTGCGCTAAGAGGGCATTTTATTTAACATCATTTTAACAATTGGATATTTACATTCATATCGCTTTACAAGTAGATCGTAACGTTTACGGAATATACCGACTACAGGGTCAAATGCAAGAGTGCCAGGTCAATGTTGTTGGACAATACATCCCACTTAAACTTTATATTTATTAACATCTATCAAATATTAATTATTGTAAGTACAAAAGTAAGCTAAGAATACTGCATGTGGTAAATATTATTTATTACAGTAAATAAAATTCCTTATAACTCTTTGTAAATTGTATATTCAAACATACAATTGTCCTATGAAATATCTTAACGGTATCACATTAATGCATATAACTGACTTATGTTGTCATTTTTTTCAATTACTTTTAGTGCCCATTAGGGAGGGTCATACCTTAAGTCTCGCTAACATTTGTATCATAGATGTGACAGCAGCGTTTAAACTTCTAATATGTAAATATCTTAAACTGTGTGGTTATACAGTTGGTTTGGATATCAGGATTTTACGCTAACAATATATAATACAATATCAAATTCCAAGTCTTTGAGTCTATTGAAATGTTTCTTGGATAAATCTATGACTAGTGTTTATTTTGTTTATTTTGGGTTTTACGTCACATCGACACAGTGTAGGTCATATCGCGACGTTCCAGCTTTACTGGTGGAGGAAGACCTCAGATGCCCTTCCGTGCATTATTTCAGGCACGAACGGGCACCTGAGTAGAACCACCGACGTTCCGTAAGCTAGCTGGATAGCTTCCTCACATGAAAGAATCCAAAGTCCCTGTCGGGATTCGAACCCACAGCGATGAGGGGCAAGTGGTTTAAAGTCAACGACCTTAACCATTCGGCCAATGACTAGTGTATACTATGAGTCTACATACAAATGTATATGCGTATCTGGATGCATGTTATTTAATTAATCTAATTTAAAAGAAAAAAAGAGAGAAAACAACTTTTACTAATAGATGAAACACATAAAATCAAACTCATTCAAATAATAAAATCAAGAGTGTTGAACGTTGAAAAGTTGATATTGGACATTATTATGCATATTAAGACAAATTTTGCCGAGTACGTCGCAACGTCTAACTAACAGGAATTTGAGTTGACAAGTGATGCCAGTGTTCCTTATATCTGGTGATAACTCAAGTCAAAATCTTAGATTGCGTGTTACAGAGGTGCCAGGATTTGTCAGTTGCCAAGTCGATCCATTGAATGAAAATTATTGAAAGTATTTAAGATTAACTTTGGGGTGTTGATCGTTTTCAACGTCGCTTCAAACTTACATAACTTGTAGAAGACAAGAAGACAACTCTTTTCATCGGTTACGTCACACTTTGCCACTTTAACTGTACCGATAAGCGGAAATAAACGCTGCATGAGAAGTTTGTCTAGAATTATGTCAAGCTTGTGGAGATACTTCATACAAAAGTATGAAACTGAGTCCCATAGCGTACATGCAAATCATCAACACACGGAACCAAGCTTAAAGGCACATTATGCCTCAGAAATGAATATTTTTTTCCCATTTTAAGAAAGGGAAACATGAGTTTTAAAATGTTTAAATGATGGTTTTAGAGCATGTTAGATACTTATCACCAAATGAAAGAAGCACTGACTGTAAACTATTTGTCATAAAAATGCAATGAAAACAAAGTAATATTTTGACTTCCATACAAAATACCAAATCACTATAACTATCACTTATTAACAAAAGCTACAAAAGCAAAAGAAAAACATTTCAGGTTATTGGCCAATGATTAACATTGTGGAAACTATAACAGGACGCCAAAAATGAATAAAAATAAAAGCTTTTGTTGGGAATAATGGTCCTTTAATAACGTAGCGAAATATCGAACTTCGTACCTCTTGATTTATAGCAAGCCGATATTTTTTCTGAACTATACGTCCTTTCGAATATATCAAATACCTTGTATGTTATGATACAAACAATCAGTACTGAATTTTCAAATGATTAGAAGGTTGGCGTTTTATAAACTATTAGTACGCAAGAGCAGTAGTATGCCAAATTTTATTATTGAACCTTTTGCGCTGTGATAATTTCTTCCACAATTTCTTGAAATTTGTGAGCACATCTCGGAAGACAAAAAAATTGAGCCGCGTCATGACAAAACCAACATAATTGGTTTGCGACCAGCATGGATCCAGACCAGCCTACGCATCCGCGCAGTCTGATCAGGATCCATGCTGTTCGCTATCAGTTTCTCTATTTGTAATAGAGTTTGTAAGCGAACAGCATGGATCCTGATCAGACTGCGCGGACCATGCTGGTTGCAAACGCATTATGTTGGTTTTGTCATGACGCGGCTCAATTGTTGTATTTCATGTTGAGTTAGTTTAAAGATTTATTTTATCCAATAATGAAGTGAAGACTGTCTGAGACATCCGTCACCTTGTGACACTGCGAATCACAGCTTGTTAGCATCCCGGCGTTATTTGTCAGAAAGTATGGATGTAAAACTCGTTAACATTTTGTCTGGAAAAGAAATACAACTTTCGCTATGCATTTCTCTCCAAATATATCTATATGTAGCTGAAACAACGTGCTGTTTGACGTGTGAATTCCATCAAATTTTTTACAGCAAATGAGTTGAAAATGTAAATGCATATTGACTGTCAGTGGTTTTGTATAATTATGTAAAAAAAGTATTGATGATTACGGTATATTAGATCTATAACTGTTTTGTTTTGGGGCATTTCATTGAACACTACTGTTTTAATATGTTTAATTGGGAAAGTTAGAAACAGCAAACTCAAACATGTACTCACTAGTTTCAAGGAGTGAAAATTATCTTGAAGCTCTATTAAAAAGTACCGTGTTGTCATCCGTCACTAAACCATCGCTTTTTACGCATACAAGTAAAATTTACAATGAGCAAATATATCCAAATAAGTGCTTGATCACCGGTCAATGGACCTTTAATATCATTAAGTTTGACTCATGATTTCATAATATTGGACTCGTTACGTCAAATAGTTGGGCTCTTGACGTCATTATTATAAAAAGATGAATACATTTCTCAGGACATTGGTAAAATATACTACATTGTGCCTGAATTTTTAAAAAGGGTGAATGAATATGAATTACAACAACAGACCCAACTACAACAGTAAGTGATAAACAACAACAACAACAACTACTACTACTATCAACAATCGGAACTGCCTCGGATATTATCTATAATAACCTCGGAAACAATACGTATTGAAAGTATTACTACCACGTGGTTTCAGATGTAAACAGAAATAGGGATAATATAAAACGAATGTATATATTTGACATCCAAAAGAAAAGTATGTCTGTTTCAGTACTCTTATGATTGAAAACATGTCTGACAACAATTTGTAATTTAAATATGCCCACTGATGTTCAATTTTAAACAAATCCGACTAAATGTCATCAGGTTGTTTTTTTTTGTACTTTCGGTTTCTACAACCATAATAATAAATATATAAATAATGTAGTGTTTGCTTTTGTACATATAATTTCACTTGTTATAGGTGGACTTTTATTACATATATTGGAAATAAACGTGTCAACAACTCCCAGCATTGAATTACTATTTGTTTACATGTTTAGTTTCTTAGCGTAGGTTAGACCGAAATACCGCATCCGTTCTGTGTATTCATACTATTGTGTTCGAGGTCCTTACGAAGACTGACGGAAAGGGCCGAGTAGTTGCGATTGCTACTGTCCACTTACCATATCCTGGCACTTGCTGTTTAACGGTGTTCTCTCATCAAGCTCCTCGGTTGTAATATCCTGTTTACCATTTCTAAATAGTGCCCTACTCCTAGCCCTTTTAAGATGCTTAAGCATGGTTGTTTCACTGCACAAATTATGGCTGCTGAAACTATAATAAGAATTAAATAAAACACTGGTGATTATATTAATTTTTCAGATGTTTAGTGTTTTGTACATGATGCAAACATTAGATTACAACAATAGAACAACCAAAGTAATTTCACCTTTTCATTATTATTTATTTAATGTTTTGTTTTCTTCTTTGTGAACACTGTGTCAGGGTTATGCTTAATTGCTTTCGCACTTGCTGGTACATAACATCATTCTTGCATAATAATGCGCACGCATGTAAAATCACGTGAGCACGAGCCGTTGTTGAATAATTATAATATGAATACCTCGAGGCGCGATGTAAAAAGCTCATTGCCATGATAGCCCCCTTTAGTTTCATTATCCAAACAAAACTGTTAAATTAAATCACACTAGCACATGTAAAGCACAAAAAAATAGTTTCTTCATACGAAAATGCAAAATTACCGTATTAAGACGTCAACTTTTAAGAATATTGCTAACGCACCTTTTTTTCCTTCATTTACATCTACAGAATCCCTCGGGCTTATAAATACCTCATCCGCCCTGCGGGCTCGAGCTATGAATGCCTCAAAGTGCATCTGTAGATATTAATGCACGAAGAAGGGACCATTAACCCTCTATTTTTGTACTTAATTATCCATCATATCATTTTCCATATTCAACAATCAAATATTTATAATATATGCATAACTAACAGCAATATGTACATACAGGTTTTGAAATTTCTTTAACGCATAATATTGCTTTTTCGGACGTTGTCCGTCTGTTATCAGTTTTACTTCCTGTAAAACTAACAGGGAAGGACTGAATATAAGAAGAATTTTCATTTGTCATTATAAAATAACAAACTAAAATCAGTGAATCTCATTGGTCAATCTACAATAAAATGTAAAGGAAAGTTCTTACCATTATGAAATAAAATGTAAAGGATTGTTCTTACCATTTTAAGGATAGCTCTGAATTAAATGTAAGGGATAGTTTTGCTACTTTAAAATAAAATGTTAAGGATAGTTCTAAAATACAGGAATCAAGTTAGTTCTTTTATTTTTAGATAAATTTGTAAATGATTACAAAATTTATAAAGTCAAACGTAAAACAAGTAAAGGGGACACCTTAAAATATAAATTGTCCTACTTTGAAAAATCATCAATATCAATATTCTATGATTATAATTTCGATGTTTACAAAATGGGTATTTTCCTACAAGAAATTATTATTATGTCATTGTTATATGCAAGCATTGTTGACATTTCTTTCTGTATTGAAAACCTTAGAAATAACAGTTTTGTTTTAGTTAAACAGTTAGTTTTGCATGTTAACCAGTTTTACTTTGGCCGAGTATCTTTTTTTAAAGATACCTCTTGTTTTTTATTTCCATCGACTTAAAATCTTAAACCGAATTAAGTGTAAAGAAGGATATAGGATATATACCGGTATATAAATGTCACTATCGACTGTTATTTCTCCATGCGATAATTAGTTGACATAGCGTATTTTTAATCAAATTTCACCTAACTCTATTACAGGGACGACATTGTGGTAGTGTTTGAGAAGTGTATTGATTCGGCGCCTATATAAACATGTCATTAGTACAAAAATGTCCCCTAATTAATAATTCACGCTAATTCAATATTTTCTTGTGGCTTCAAAATTCCATTAGAATTCTCTCCAATATTCGACTCAATGCAGAAAAAAAAGTTATCCTGAAAAGTTCACTTTGCCGCAAGTGTTTCGTTGAAATGTTTTCAAAGGACGCCTTTGTAAAACAAAATGTACTTTTATAATTTTTATTTCGACTGCATACTGCTATATATTTTGCATGCTGTTTTTATATCCCATATTTGTACAATTTCAACGCCATGCATATTTTTTATAAACAATTCCTATACAATGTCAATGATTTTCTAAAATTGATTTCTACATTGATGGACAAAATTAGAAATATTGTAATTTCTGCATAGATAGATAATGTAATTCAGTTTATAATGTTTTATGCTTTGGCCACTCACAAGTTTCATATTTTAAAACAGACGCGATAACGCATTTTAAAGATCCTGTTACTCAATTATTTATGGTTTTATTTTATAAATATAATGCTCAAATGAAGTTTTATCAATATTGTAAGTTCCATAAAGATATTACCTAATTTACATTTCATGTTAATAAAGGGAGGTAATTAAAAATTTATTTTCTATAAAGTCTAAGTCAAATTCTTCAATAAGAAATGAATGCATATATTTTAATGATTACATTAATTATTCGTAGAACGTATTTCACATATTCTTCGATGTTTGAAAATTGTTTTAGAAGCATAATTATATACGTATATAAAATTTCACTTAAGTGTGGTAACAACCTTATTTACAACAAACAGGATTTTTAAGCAATGCTCTTGTAGTACATTTTAATCCCAGACTGTTTGCGTTACATTTTACTACATATAGTTACGTACGCCTGATAAATATCAAGAAAAATTGATCCCTCAGAAGCATTAAAACAGTAAAAATGTCATGAACATTACAGACTTGGTTTGATTGAGTCTGTATATGAAGCATTATGAAAAAGTGCAACATCCCTCACGCTTCCTAGCACGGGCTTGAGCGGTACTAAATGTACGGGGCATTTTTTACGGCTGCCATTTTCAACACTTAAAAGTCCAAACATCAAACGTCGAAAAATGCAAGGAAAATTAGACAATGTCGTTTAGGAAGCTGCAAAAAACATAATCATCATTTAAATGCAGTAACGGGTTAAATCCTTATAAAAAAAATAATACGAGTTAACCTGTTTCTGCACTGCACTATAATGACGTATATATATTTATATATATTTTTACTCTATCTTAAAGAAATCTTAATAACTTTCCCTTAATGCTATGCAGATGTTCACTTTGTCTCGCTCTTTGAATCGAAAGTGATTGACCTTTGCTACTAGAATTGAGCCAAACAAGCCGTACAGTATGACCAAGCTATATATTGTTTGCAGCTCAATATCTCTAGTTTGATTTTGAAATCCCTTAAACTTTGAATTGACTGTTCCTAATTCAAAGCTGTATTAATCTACTTTACAAGTTTGGCAGGTTAACCTTGCTTAAGCAATACCGCCAGATTATAGAAATTTAAGACATAGAAATAAATTCAAAACATCACCATAGTAATGCACAATTAAATTATAAAAACAACCGTTTCTGCCATATCCTTGAATGCGAATATGATATACACATTTTATCCTATATAACAAACTTTCTTTCCTTTACTTACTTTAATTATCCAATGAGCGGTCGGTGTCTGAAGATAAAAGATATTCCTTCGAATTCAGCGTCAAAATGTTGTTACAAGACCTGATAACAGCTATAAATACAACACTATGACGTTTATCACTAATAGTTCATTATACAGTTATTTCATTTTCCTCTTCTTCTTTTTAATCACATTTGAAGTTTAAATAAGTGTGAAAAGCTGTCTAGCTAAAATATATATTACAGGAACGGATGGCTTAAGAAATAATCCACACGTAAATAATACCTGACAGTATTTTTTCACCAATTTTTTTATTTAAAAGAAATAAATCTAATGACAAACTTCAGACTACATCAGTGTGTTCTTATTTAAACATATCTCTATTGGGATAAAGTAAAGTTTAAGAAATTGTCTCGCTGAGAAAATCTTGATTGGAAATCTTGATTGATTTATTGGAAGCAAGATCTATAGAGGGGTGTTCTTACTTGTCGCCTGCTTGTTTGTTTACCCAGCTTCGATATACTATATCCGGAGCTACGTCGATAAAACGTAATAACTTCCGAAGGTTGTTTAAATATAACCTTTACGAGATAAAAATATAACCAGTTATTTTCAGCAGTTTGTTTTTGTTTGTTTTTGTGTTTGTTTGTTTTTCGTTTGTTTTTGTTGTTGTTTTTTTTTTCCAAGAAAAAAAAACTCAGCGGATGATGGGTTTTTCCCCCAAATAGGTGATTAGTTACTGCAATTCCCCTTTCCAATCGCAACTTTTCGTCCCTTTCCGTCAGTCTTCGGATAAAGAATAATAGCCGAGTATGATCTGATTATTCCTTTTTTGATGTTACACTAAATTGACTACACACATGATGTTATAATGTTGTAACAAATCAAGAACATGATAATTATCTTTTTTCAATGATTACATTAATTGTCATGACATAAGCTCATTCGGGAAATCCGCGGAACGGTGTTCCGAATGTTCCCGGTTCAAGGGTCAGCAAAGCATGGACTAATTTTTATCCTGTGACACTATTCCTGTTATAGGTCTCATATTTTTAACATTACCTAATTGTTGTTTATTGTATATTGTAATGCAAAAGTTCGTTATCTTCCCGCCATTCTTATAGTTGAAATCATTATTCAAAAGTCCCTATAATAGATAAACCTCACGGGATAATTGGCAATCGCTGACAGGGAATAATTTATCTATTTATTTATTAGTTAGTTAGTTAGTTAGTTAGTTAGTTAGTTAGTTAGTTAGTTAGTTAGTTAGTTAGTTAGTTAGCTAGTTAGTTAGTTAGTTAGTTAGTTAGTTAGTTAGTTAGTTAGTTAGTTAGTTAGTTAGTTAGTTAGTTAGTTAGTTAGTTAGTTAGTTAGTTAGTTAGTTAGTTAGTTAGTTAGTTAGTTAGTTAGTTAGTTAGTTAGTTAGTTAGTTAGTTAGTTAGTTAGTTAGTTAGTTAGTTAGTTAGTTAGTTAGTTAGTTAGTTAGTTAGTTAGTTAGTTAGTTAGTTAGTTAGTTTAGTTAGTTAGTTAGTTAGTTAGTTAGTTAGTTAGTTAGTTAGTTAGTTAGTTAGTTAGCTAGTTAGTTATTTTATTTCATATTAATTTAATTTTACTCGACTCGACTCCACTCTACTTTATTATGTTTTCTATCTATATATTAATTTTAGTACATATATTTATTGTGAATCACAAGTCAGTTGTTATGTTATATGAGAAAGGCAATATTTTCCTTTATGATAATGAAATTCTTTAGTCATATCGAGTTAAAGCGCACATCTGGAGCACCGAAAATTCACATATATTTTTTACCGATGCTCAATTTTGAGATCCATATGATGTTCCACCTTGTGAAAATGACAATGTTCGTGGTTGATGTAGATGGCTGTATTGATAAGCGGTCCATCATTGTGCGAGTTGTTCCCAAAATGTTGACATTTCAATGTGTGAGTAATATGATCTGTAAGTCATGTTCTCTATGTGGTGATCCGTGGCACAGTCACTGTGTGTTCAGTGTGTGAGTAATACCGGAAAAAGCCCTGTTCCGTTAAATAGAACTTAAGTTCAAATATTTACAATCAATTCTTGTTGCTCATGATTGGTTGGAGACAAGTCATTTAAATCTAGTTTCACTAGTTATAAATAGTTCTGTTGGCGGAAATTAGGTGAAAAATGTTAAAGCAGCATACCTCCAGACTCATGCTAATTTTCATGATCATTTTGAAAATGATCTTTAAATTAAAGGTAAATTATTTTCAAGTGAAAAAAGAAAGTAATTAACTTTTGCAAACAACACGTAATTTACCAAATAAACGTCAAAATAGGCAATGCGTTTGTGACACAAAATAGTTTTATTTTTATCAAAATCTTAGTAAATTCTATCTAATTAAATTATAATACTTTAGAATCCTTTTTTTTTCATGAAGATTTAAAAAAGTTTTACTGCCTAGTTTAATCCTTAAAACGAGATAAAGCTTTTTTTTCATTAATGTGCCGACTCTGATTCCCAAACAAAATTTATCCCTTTTTCAGTCGCAAACCACACAGTAAAAAGCCCGATAGGGGGCATTTTGCAGGTGCGCGATGACGAAATATCTTACTATTGTAAAGTTTTGCATTAATTGGTCGTACCATCATGATATAATGGGCTGTGCAAGTTGTTCAGTTGTTATACAGTTAACATAAAATAAGAGACATATTACAACTTAATACTTACATAAAATGATCATTGTCTCCAGCTGAAAGTTTTCATCAAAGAGTGCACTGTGTAATCAGTAAGTTAGGATGTCCTCGAGCATGATAAAGTTTGGCATAACGTAAAGTTTTATAATAAAAAATAAAAAAATGAAACAAATAGTCGTAGGCTTTTCGCATGTTTAGAGTTAAAAGTCAATATTGGTAAAGTGTAAAAAGCTACTTGGTGGTAGTATGTTATTCCTTATTCCCAACTAATTAACAGGTGGTAATTGGTAATTTAATCGACTGTCACCAGCATGAAATGTTAGAGCACAGCACACATTTTTAAACACATTTGTCGTAGTATGAAGACGCACATAGTGCATCGGTGATATTTAAACTATAACGAGCACAATGTAATCACATTAATAAAAGTATTTAACTCTATCTATTACGTATTTAAACCAAATACTGTTAATGACATTCCATCCTGTAAGAAACGATAAATTTAAAAACATGTCTCATTTGATTTGATTTTCTTTTTGGGGGGTGGGGGACGGTTATGTCGCACAAAACGGTTACGTCGCACAAAAACAGTGTAGGTCATTATGGCGACTCTCCAGCTTTACTGGTGGAGAAACAACTCATGTGCCCCTTTTTGCAAATTTTTTTCTGGCACAAACGGGCATGTGAGTATAATGAGTGACGTTTCGTAGGCTGTCTTGATGGTATCGTACATACACGTTCCAAACACACTCATTTCTGACCATTACATCAAATTAAAGTGTAATTCTGTCATTCTATAAATGTTATATAGAGGATATTTGTTTGTTTGTGTGTAAGATGAAATTTTATTTCATCGAGTGGGCTTTAAAAACAGTATTCTCACGAGTGGCGTAGCCACGAGTGAGAATACTGTTTTTAAAGTTCACGAGATGAAATAAAATTACATCTTACACAACAAACAGACAAATTTTCTTTTTATTTTATGCTTTAAAACAAGTTAAAACGAAATTTCCATAATTTTAACGTTAATATTAAAATCTGTTTCCCCCATTGAGAGCCCCATTTAGAGGGAATTTCTCATTAAAAACAAGAAGTCTTGAGCTGAAAAATAAGTCCGCCAATAAAGGTTAAATGACGGTGATATTTATTCATTTTATTAAAAAAATATGAATGATCGCTTGTTTTAATAATAAAAACAAACACTTCTTGTAGGAGAAAAAGTCCAACCATCCATCCATATTTCTGTTACTTACTGCGAATTTATATTAGACCTGGCTTTGTAAAATGTGAGCGGCAGCCATTTTTTAAAGTTGTGTATTTCAGGAAGGAAAATAATTGTGTAAGGTTCAGAAGGATATAATTTGGATTTGTTAGACTTACACCTTTTTAAAAGAAAGAAAAATTATTTGAGGATTGTAATAGACAAAAAATAAGTGTTGACAGAAGTAAAAACATTCAGAAAAGGAGCTAGGAAAATGGAAAACTTGGAAGCTTGCTAAGGCATTGTAAGGAACGCTGGGTTGTTTTACTTATTTTACGAGTGATGGCTGTCAATGCTTTTCAATTTTTCATAAAGCATACGGCAGTTATTGCTCGTAGGATACTTTAATATGCCTAAATGTCATCAAGAGCAGTTTAGCATGGGGAAGGAATGAATTTTTCAGACTGTAAAAACGAAACAAAAAAAATTAGAGACGAAATTTTGTGATTGGAATTTGAAGGAATAGAAGTAAGTTTTCTCTCTTTATTTCTTTTGACATTTAAGTTATTTATCTATTTCAGCTTTGCTGTTTTTTTTAACAGCCTGATATTGTCAGAATTGTCAGTAAAAATAAAATTGAGGTACCACATGGGGAAAATCGTAAAAAAGTAGTTTCGTCATTGAAAAAATTGAAATTATATTTTGATAATTTTCACTGTGAAATTATCAAATATAATTTTCACGGATAAATCAGTAATCCACTGAAAAGCATAAAATAATAAATGTTTATGATTCTATAACAAACTTGTTAAGAATTAAATGAATGATATGGTTATCAAAGTGCTGAAGGCATTGGAAAAAAAACCCGTATAAACTAACGATTGTAAGTAACACATTTTCACTCCAACTTCACAGGTAAATGAATTCTATATGTCAGTTTTTACTACTTAATATCATTATGCCTTTGCTTTTTTGGGACTTCTGCTTTTGAAAATAATCTAAAAGAGTAAAATAAACCCCCGTTTATGGATAAATAATTCAATAAGTAGCATGGTGACCCCCGATTTCTCTTTCATAAATTTGCTTTATCAAATTCTGTTCTATACAAATATTAAGAACATTCTGTCTGCTATGGTGGCTGATTTGTGTCATTCATGTTTTCGCTCCGCAACCCCGCCGTTTTATTTCTTTGATCTCGCTCCGCGCCCCCGCGGGGCGAGGTTTTATCTATTAAACTTCGCCCCGCACCCTCGCTAATGAGCGTGAAAATCAAGACGCAACACCCACACGACCAAACAACACAGGGCCACAGCTAAGTTATCAATAAAACTTTTACTTTCAGACTTTCAAGTGGCAAATAACAAAACAAAACAGAAACAAAACAAAAACATAAAAAAGAGAGAAAGAAGAGAAAAAAGTATGGTTTTAAATGAAAAGTAAAGATTTAAGAGCTATCAAGCAGGAAAAGTAGGGTTCTCTTCCTAACTTATTTATGCAGTCAAATGCACCCGATCAGTATTTATCCATTGCATTTTTTAAACCAGTTACTCGTGTCTTAACATTTTGAAGTTTTTTATAAAATCAAAATATTTACAAAACTATTAACAATGAGGAAGCCATGATAAAACAGGCTCACCGTGTATATCCAGTAACGCCAGAATGCGAAATTAACGTACGATTCGTGAAATAAGTAGCGCAGAATTGTGCAATAAATGGCGGCTGTCTGACAGGATTTCCAACGCGGTTAGGAAACTGGCCAACATATTTTTTTTTTTAACCGAACTGAAAAAAATCAATAGCTGCATACGGCTGCATACGGCTGCAAAGACATTACTCTTTATCCCTCATCAAGATTATTTCCACAAAATTGTTTACTTTTCAAGATCATTCGTGAAAATGATGACTTGACTACCGTTTTGAGCGATATTTTGGCTTTTTTCGACTCTTATAAGTACAATAATGCATATTATACCTTATAACTTTACGATTTTAGGTAGGCAAGTGACATTAACTAAACTTCTGGTGATATAAAAATTTGAAATAAGCTGATATAATGGGATGCAAGTCGTTTTTATGAGGTAACGTCGATGTGCGTGAATAGTGCTTCGCGGTAACGCCGGAAAATGTGTTTTTTTTTTCATATATATTACTGAACGAACTGTTACACAGGTTTAACGCCATTAATCGGCACTTTTCAAATATTTTTTTGTGGGGGAAACTTAAATTCATTTTATATAGAATTTTTTTTAGTTTGATTGCTTAGAAAAAAAGACACAACCTCGAATCATTCCCTGAAACAACAGAGCTATAAGCTTTGTAATATAAGTCTTTGTTGAAGCGAGTACGAAGCAGTGCATGAACAAAGTTTTACTCAAAGAAACAACGGGGTAGAAACAGGGTAGCAATTTCTCAATATCTATTGAGATGGTAGTTATGAAAATGGGATTTGTTAAATTATAAAATTTGTCATTGTTCTTACTCTTTATTAATTATTTGACATTGAAGAAGTCCACTTTTAGACAGGCCTTCATGGCATGGATGGATAAAATCTTCCACACACACATCTCTAGTAGCTCTCTATATACATGTACATTGAGTTAAGAAACCAAAATATATTCAACCTAGTATCTTAAGTCTATCTGACCTTTTACCTGGTAAATTTATGAAATGGATTTGCTCAGCTGTGAACTTGGAACAGTTCATTCAAAGTCTGAGAGATTGATATTAGATATTTAATGTATTTGTACAAATGAAGTACCTGAGCGAGCAAATGGTCACTCTGTATGGATGTGACCTGGCTCTGTACTGGTGGCCTCTTTTAGGGTAATCTTCTTCTTCTCGTTCACCGCTACAATCTCGGACCGGCTACATCGATGAAGGTTGCAGTCTTCTGCAGTTTCTCCATTGCGCCGTGTAGTTTCGTTTGCATTCCGGTCTCCACTGGCCACACCGCTCTTCTCTGTTGTTCCAGGAGAGGACATCGTTGTAGGAGATGTTCAGCTGTTTGGTTGTCACGTCCACAGGATCACTTGGGAGAGGCAGCTAGTTTTATTTTGTACATATGTGCGTTCAGCCTGTTATGACCTGTGCGGAGCCTAAAAATAGTTACTTGCTCCTTCCTGTCCAGGTAGTGGTAGTCATCCTTGTTTGACTGGCACCTCATTGCTGTTTTGATTGTTTTGGTCTTCTTCTTGTAGCTGATGTGGTTCATGTGCTGATCACCTTCCGCTCCTAGCTTTGCCAGTTTATCAGCCTTTTCATTTCCAGGGATGCCGCAATGTGCGGGGATCCACTGACGTGCTATTTGTCTTGTTTGTGACATGCGAGATAGCACTTCTGATAGTTCAGGCAGCTGATGGTGTTCCAGGGCCTGTAGTACCGACAGAGCATCAGTTAATATGACGATCTGTTGGCAGTCCTCTTGAGACTCTTCAATCACTTTCAGAGCTGTCATGATGGCTTCATACTCTGCCTTATAGTTGGTACAGTATTTCCCCGTTGCTACACTAACTGTGTCACTTCTACCATCGGTATGTTGGACGTAGATGAAAGCTCCCCCATCTTTGATAGCTGCTGTAGCTGAGCCATCTGTATAGATATGGGCCCATGACTCTTTGGGGTACTCATCAGCTATCATTGCGAGATTGAATGCTTTTTTGGTGACATCATCTTTGGTACTTGAATGGAGTAGTGGCACAGTCATATTAATATGGGTGTTGGACAGTTCTTGAATCCATAGGGTTGGCAGGTCCGATTTATCAAGTGGTATAATAGATGGACCAAGTTTTTCAGCATAAGTTCTAGTCAGTTTCTTGGCCTCGTGTACAAAGCTATCTCTGCGCAGACGATTCTTTGTCAGCCCTTGTAACTTTTGTGTCATTCGGTGTTCTGGCAGGAACTCATATTTGCTGGCTTGTACAAGTGTTTTGGCATCTCTTCTATGACTGAGTGGTGGCATTGTGGTAAGGTTCTTCATAGCCTTGATTGGAGTGGATTCTATTGCTCCTGTTTTTACACGTAATAATTGGTTTTGGACCTTGTCGAGCACATTCTAGTCTGTCTTTGACGTAGTTATCCAAGCTGAGGATCCATATTCTAGATGGGGCCTAATTATGCCTTGGTATACTGTCTTAATTACGCCCTCATTTGCTCATTTACTATGCTAGATATCTTAAACATACGTTTCTTCAAGCTGGATAGGTGGTAGTATGTTATTCCTTATTCCCAACTAATTAACAGGTGGTAATTGGTAATTTAATCGACTGTCACCAGCATGAAATGTTAGAGCACAGCACACATTTTTAAACACATTTGTCGTAGTATGAAGACGCACATAGTGCATCGGTGATATTTAAACTATAACGAGCACAATGTAATCACATTAATAAAAGTATTTAACTCTATCTATTACGTATTTAAACCAAATACTGTTAATGACATTCCATCCTCTAAGAAACGATAAATTTAAAAACATGTCTCATTTGATTTGATTTTCTTTTTGGGGGGTATGGGACGGTTACGTCGTACAAAACGGTTACGTCGCACAAAAACAGTGTAGGTCATTATGGCGACTCTCCAGCTTTACTGGTGGAGAAACAACTCATGTGCCCCTCTTTGCAAATTTTTTTCTGGCACAAACGGGCATCTGAGTATAATGAGTGACGTTTCGTAGGCTGTCTTGATGGTATCGTACATACACGTTCCAAACACACTCATTTCTGAACATTACATCAAATTAAAGTGTAATTCTGTCATTCTATAAATGTTATTAAATGTTTATGATTCTATTACAAACTTGTTAAGAATTAAATGAATGATATGGTTATCAAAGTGCTGAAGGCATTGGAAAAAAACCCGTATAAACTAACGATTGTAAGTAACACATTTTCACTCCAACTTCACAGGTAAATGAATTCTATATGTCAGTTTTTACTACTTAATATCATTATGCCTTTGCTTTTTTGGGACTTCTGCTTTCGAAAATAATCTAAAAGAGTAAAAAAAAACCCGTTTATGGATAAATAATTCAATAAGTAGCATGGTGACCCCCGATTTCTCTTTCATAAATTTGCTTTATCAAATTCTGTTCTATACAAATATTAAGAACATTCTGTCTGCTATGGTGGCTGATTTGTGTCATTCATGTTTTCGCTCCGCAACCCCGCCGTTTTATTTCTTTGATCTCGCTCCGCGCCCCCGCGGGGCGAGGTTTTATCTATTAAACTTCGCCCCGCACCCTCGCTAATGAGCGTGAAAAACAAGACGCAACACCCACACGACCAAACAACACAGGGCCACAGCTAAGTTATCAATAAAACTTTTACTTTCAGACTTTCAAGTGGCAAATAACAAAACAAAACAGAAACAAAACAAAAACATAAAAAAGAGAGAAAGAAGAGAAAAAAAGTATGGTTTTAAATGAAAAGTAAAGATTTAAGAGCTATCAAGCAGGAAAAGTAGGGTTCTCTTCCTTACTTATTTATGCAGTCAAATGCACCCGATCAGTATTTATCCATTGCCTTTTTTAAACCAGTTACTCGTGTCTTAACATTTTGAAGTTTTTTATAAAATCAAAATATTTACAAAACTATTAACAATGAGGAAGCCATGATAAAACAGGCTCACCGTGTATATCCAGTAACGCCAGAATGCGAAATTAACGTACGATTCGTGAAATAAGTAGCGCAGAATTGTGCAATAAATGGCGGCTATCTGACAGGATTTCCAACGCGGTTAGGAAACTGGCCAACATATTTTTTATTTAACCGAACTGAAAAAAATCAATAGCTGCATACGGCTGCATACGGCTGCAAAGACATTACTCTTTATCCCTCATCAAGATTATTTCCACAAAATTGTTTACTTTTCAAGATCATTCGTGAAAATGATGACTTGACTACCGTTTTGAGCGATATTTTGGCTTTTTTCGACTCTTATAAGTACAATAATGCATATTATACCTTATAATTTTACGATTTTAGGTAGGCAAGTGACATTAACTAAACTTCTGGTGATATAAAAATTTGAAATAAGCTGATATAATGGGATGCAAGTCGTTTTTATGAGGTAACGTCGATGTGCGTGAATAGTGCTTCGCGGTAACGCCGGAAAATGTGTTTTTTTTTTCATATATATTACTGAACTGTTACACAGGTTTAACGCCATTAATCGGCACTTTTCAAATATATTTTTGTGGGGGAAACTTAAATTCATTTTATATAGAATTTATTTTAGTTTGATTGCTTAGAAAAAAAGACACAACCTCGAATCATTCCCTGAAACAACAGAGCTATAAGCTTTGTAATATAAGTCTTTGTTGAAGCGAGTACGAAGCAGTGCATGAACAAAGTTTTACTCAAAGAAACAACGGGGTAGAAACAGGGTAGCAATTTCTCAATATCTATTGAGATGGTAGTTATGAAAATGGGATTTGTTAAATTATAAAATTTGTCATTGTTCTTACTCTTTATTAATTATTTGACATTGAAGAAGTCCACTTTTAGACAGGCCTTCATGGCATGGATAGATAAAATCTTCCACACACACATCTCTAGTAGCTCTCTATATACATGTACATTGAGTTAAGAAACCAAAATATATTCAACCTATCTTAAGTCTATCTGACCTTTTACCTGGTAAATTTATGAAATGGATTTGCTCAGCTGTGAACTTGGAACAGTTCATTCAAAGTCTGAGAGATTGATATTAGATATTTAATGTATTTGTACATCCACCAGTAAAGCTGTAATGTGGGACGTAAAAAGTTAAAACCTACCATAAAAAGGTTTTTAGTATATTTATAGATAAGATTAAAATGTTACGCTGGCGAAGTTAATTGATAATTAATTTATAATTTCAGTGCCTTGTATAATCATCACTAAAATATTTTTGCCTTTTATTGCTGTACTTTTGTATGTTTTTACATATATTTG
Organism: Ruditapes philippinarum; assembly: GCF_026571515.1. Classification (NCBI taxonomy): domain Eukaryota; kingdom Metazoa; phylum Mollusca; class Bivalvia; order Venerida; family Veneridae; genus Ruditapes; species Ruditapes philippinarum. The sequence continues at coordinate 72,178 of NW_026855922.1, read as the reverse complement.
TTAACCTTTAAATATATTTATACTGTTTGAAAATAAAGGTACTACATTTTTTAATAGAATATTTAGTTTTATATTTTTACTTATGTTATAACAAATAAATAAAATACCAGCAAAACATATGTTTAATAGACAGAAAAATGACAATTGTACATGTTATTACCATCATCTTTCATAACAAAAACAACAACAACATCAACAACAACAATTTATTTAATGATTCGACCAGTTGCAGATCACCCTCACACATTAGTAACTGACATACATGTATAAATGAAAGAAGAAGTATGGAAATATAAACAAGAGAGCCATGATGGCCATAAAATCGCTCATCTGAACTCTCCATGACAAAGTACAAGTAATATTGTAAACTATAAAAAACAACATATATATATAATTTAAATGTTAAACTGATATCACAATGTTCATATTTGTATCTGAAAAAGTGCATGTGTAAACAAATTTGACTGGTTGCTACTGCTAAGAGAAAACAAAAGTTCCAAAATATGTGAACATATCAGGAACGGGCGGGCCAATTTTTATCCCAGGGTTTTATTTAATATGTAAGCTCTAGCTTTTTTGTAAAAGAAGATTTTTTAAGTTTTTACAATATACATATAAGGAAAATCAATAACCCCATTGTGCAGGGCCAATTATGATCCAAGGGCTTTTATTTGAATAAACGGATTGTGATCACAAACGCATACCTTGTCACTTTGTGACATGCGAGCTGAAAAGGAAATAAAGAAAACACACACACACTCACACGTACGCACGCGCAATAAAACTTCATCATACTCCCGTTTTAAGCCATTTGTAAAGAAACGTCTATAAAAGTTGAAAACTCCCTACTCCCCTATGTACTTGCTATATAGAGACCTATCACAAATTGATGGGCTTCTAAACTCCATTCAATTATTGATCATTTAGGTCTTACAAGTATTCGCTATGACTGTAATTCAAATTATTTAAGTTTGTTTAAAAATAGGATCCGGGGCCAGTTTTTTTTTTAATTTGATGATTATTTTATTTAAATAAGCAATGAGGCTACAAGAAAATCTTTTACTAGACTTTATTCGCATAATTTGGAAATTGAAAAAGGAAGATTTAATGGGATGGATAGACAGAAAAGATTATGTAAATTATGTCTTCAAATGTTATTGAATCTGAGTACCATTTTTTCTATGTTGTAATAAATATGATGATTTAAGAAAACAATACTTAGGAAATATCATATGGCCAAATGTTCATAAGCTTAAGTAGCTTATGTCAACAAAAAGTAAATTTACACTTTTTAAAATAGCGAAATATATAGATGAGTCAATGAAATGTCGAAACAATTATTTGGAACTTCTCACAGGCTCTTAACGAGTAATTAAATCCTTATCTCTGAAGTATAAAATTGTTGCTTATTAACTTGTTATTATCTATACATTTGTTTGATTGTATCAGTTTAAAAATGTAAACATGTTTATAGTTATATTGATGTTAAATGTCATTGCCATATAGTGAATGTCGGCCAAAGACAATGCTCATTGTCGATTTGTCAATAAACTTGAAATTTGGAAAAAAAATCAATTGTTTCTCCTTATCTTCATTACAGATTTCTTGAGCGAGTAATGACCCCAGCAATTTGTCCAAGTTATGCCCTTATTTGTCTCTAAACCATTGGTGTGTGGGTACAATCCATTTAGATTACTATGATAACAATCTGTGTACCACCAAGCTCCGCTAAACTGCACTGCACAATTCCTCGCCGCGTTGGTCATTATCACTGTCTTTTGTTGTGAATTGACTATTGTTATGAAACGACATGGAATCGCCACACGAACCGCCATATCCTCCAACCGACAATCTGTATTTATCACTCTCATGATTAATTCTGAAGGTGGAATACTCAGCATAAGCAGAAACTGGATCAACATTGTCAATTTCAAACGTTTCCAAGCATACCTGGAGTGAACTGTTGTTTATCGTCAAATAGTATATATGTTCAAGTCCGAGCCAATACTCGCTACTCCTGTTCCCAAATCCATTCTTGTAGTCTTCCCAGTTTCTGTAGAAATCTTCTGATCCGTCTTGTCGGCGTTGTATAACCGTCCATCCACCATTGGTCATATCACACCACACATCAGTAGCAGTACTTCCAGTTGGTTTTATCACGTACACACCGTCCTCGGTATAGCCTTGTCGATAAAACGCAAGACAGTCAACTGGCTCGGGTTGCTTGTGAATTCTTTCTACTTTTTGACTGCCTTCCTGTAAAACATGATAATAAACGCTTCCTTCAAAATTAAACATTTTGCTGATTTTTTATCTCTATAAATCACGATTTGTGTCAAACACATGTCAATTGATCATTATCAAAATAAAAATGTATATTATATATATTATGAGATTATAAGAAACCATTAGATATCTTAAACGTAAAATACAAATATATGTAATATCTTAAGCTATGAAAGATGAGCTACTCCGAATTGGCCGAGTCTTTGATATAGATGACATTAGGCGATTTAGTTTATAATACATTTTGTATATACATTTGTATTTTTATAATTAATGATTAATAAGAATTGTTTATAAACATTCTTTTTCAAAAAGTAATAAAATTGACAGGCACAAACCTTTAAGACAAGTTTAGAAAAACAAATACTAGATAATTAACACAAAAATATAAAAGAAATAATTACTTTTATTATGCTTACTTTAATACACGTTTTTGACACCTTCTCCTTTCTTATTCCCCGGATAATAGTTGCGTCAGCATCATCATGTTTGTCCATGTTGTAAGAATCATCAGAACTACAATAACATGTAGAATTATTTTCAACGAAGTACGACGATGGCATTTCAAGACTTTGACATTGATAAATGCATGACACCAATGATTTACCATGAAGTACAATTAATGTCGCATCTGTTTGTGGGATATAAGACAGTCTATCTAATTTAGATTCAAATTTAGTACATTCCTTTTCCAAAATTTGTGCGTTTGAAAAACAAAAATAAATCGCAAGAAAAATAAAAATGAAATATCTGTTAAGAAATGCAGCAACCATTTTTTCGCACGAAATTAATTACTTTTCAATTTTATCCTACCCAATTGACAGCAAATTGCAAACTGAACCCGCTTAAACAATTTCGAAACAACAAAACATGCATGCAAAGAAGAATTATGAATAATTTGCAGCGCTATTGAAATGGAAAGAACATAAAAGAATAATATTATGTCGGCTATGTTGATAATCTATCAAAAGATCAATTTACCTGTATTTAATAGGATTAGTTCTACAAAACCACATTTACAACAAAATATATGTAGAAAAAGCTGTCTTGGTTATCAACAGATGTAAGACAAATTTTTGCATGTAAGTGAGATTAGATTAGGAATCAATTTTTCTATTTTTTCTCCTAAATATTATCTTTTTTATCATCAATATACCAAATATAAAATAAGGAAACAGAACGAACCTTTATCCGAGAGTGATAGTTAGAACATATATAACAAGTTAAATGTTGATGCTGCACATCAAAGACGCCGCTAAATGATGTGAACAGTCACAGGTAATGTACAAAATCAAGCACTAACCAATTTTTTCTCCATGTTCTTGGTATGTGTCTGCAATTCTGAAATGTTTGTCTGTTGCGCTGGTCGAAGCAAACTAAAGTGGATAATAACAAAAGAAATTGAAATGATTGGTATACTTAAAATTTATTCAAGACACTATGTACCGAGAATATGTCCATTTAGATATCCGTGCGAATTGCATAATGTTCAAATGATTTTGAGAATTTTACAAATAGCGAAAATATATATAATCAATTCTTTGTTACGTATTGCTTACTTATTTATAAAAGATTAAACTGCTTGAATTAACAAAAGATTGCATATTCGCCGAGAATCTAGGCATAGGACCACTAAATGTAATAAAAAATCTAGGCAAAAGAGAAGAATCGTCGGGCACAGAATCCATCAAAATAACATATTGTAAAAATCTGTGATACGTTTTTAAATGAACGTACTTTTTTCACTCACGTTTTTAAATGAACGTACTTTTTTCACTCAGTTAATCTAATTAACTTAAATGTTAATTATTTTCATGAATAACATGTAGCGCACGTTTTGCCTGTTTTGCAAAAAAAAATATTTCCGGTGCGTCCGTAGCGCCAAAATAATCTCCGTTGCGTATTTTAGTGATACCTTTTGTTCCCTGCCCGAATTTGGTTCCCGTCATTAGACTATAGTGTGGAGCTAAGGGTTGAGGTAGAACTGCCTCTCTGATAGTGGGCAAGGTTTAGGCTTTGTAACTTGTAATTTAATAATTCGTCAAGTTATATTGATCATAGTTGTCCTGGTTCCCTCCCCCCATCCCCGTCAACGAAGACTAAATGCTAGCATATTGAATTTGTCGACAATTTAATGCGGAGACGAACTTCAACAGAGACGAAGCAAATGAAGTGACTGACACTGCTTCAGTCGTCACCACTCTCAACGGTTAAGTTTAAGAACGATCGACTATAGACTGGCTCATTGGCACGTTATTTATTACTTAGATAAAATTAGATAATTATAAAAAGAATATGATATTCCAACTTAACACTATCACTTCAGTTAAACGTTTATTTTAATCCCTTAAAGCTCCGTTACATGTTGTACATCAGAAAAGCTATTTGTATCAAAGGTGCTAGTGTCATTGATTTGACCTAAAATGTGTTTAACCTTGTTATTTATGCAATAAAATATCAATATACTAAAAAAAAAAATTTTATAATAATATAACAGTGAAATTTTTTTTTACATTTTACATTTTTTTTTTTTTTTTAGCATTTTGATATTTTATTGCATTAATAACAAGGTTAAACACATTTTAGGTCAAATCAATGACACTAACACCTTTGATTTGTATTAGAAAATTTGAAATCAATGTGATTTTGTTAAAACAAAAAAAAATGCACAAAATCAAGTCTTAAATTTGCCCCATTGCTTTACGGACAAATGCATATCTACATGTACAAGACGGCGCGTTCACGCGCCGTCTAATGAGTCACACATAATATATTGTTCTGGAGAGTATACATACTATAGATGTACAAGTAAAATGGTTTCCTGCGGGGAACATTTTTAATGATATAAAGATATTTCATTTAACTATTTTCAACATTGTTTGGGGTGGGGGGTAAATAAACGTTTGTATCAGGAATATAGTTGACAATAATCGATCAATATAGAAGAATGTCTTATGAAACTGGTAACCGTTAAAGACCTGAGACCGGAGAAGGTCGAACATAAAACAATTATTTCTTTTTAAGAAAATGATTAAATACCATTTTCTGAATAATTCCGAGCAAAAAAAATAATAAAATAACACACAAGTTTACGCAGAAAATATCTCTATTTAGTATGGCAGATGCCACTACGAATATTTTAATTTTGTAGATTTTCAGTATAAACAATTTATTGTTTGTAAAATTTGAGATAGATGTTAAAGAAACATTGATAATTTTCAAACACATTATTCAAGTTTTTTTCCACCTTAAACGGTAAAATAATTATAGAAAATTAAAAATATCACGGAATAGTTTTTTGTTGATAATTAGGTGTAATTCGGACTCATTCCCTAGAGGTAAATCCGTAACGTACCGGCAAACGGTATTTAGCTAGTTTTTCGAAAAGGTCAATTAACCAATCATGTACGGTTTACAGATCACATGCTCCTCCATGTACCGAAAACAGGTCACGTGCTCCTCCATGTCTCAAAAGTTAAACGCGGAACAATCGAAGTAGCCATGGTTAAAGACGTTTTTTAGTGGTGTTAGACCTATGTATGCTTTCCGGTGAGAAAAACGTGGTTGTAAAAGATAAATTAGGAAACTCGAGCAACTCTTTTGACACTAATATAGATCCTCACGTCCATATCTTGTTTTTATAAGAAAGGCTCATATATTATAAGAGTTTATGTCATTGGCTGACAAAAAAAAAATTATATTTAGTAAATGATACTTAGGATGGGAACTAGTTATGCATATACCTTACAATCTTTATCATAATGGGAAAGTGATATGAATTAGGTGATAAATCTTAAATAATATTATTTTCTGAATTTTTACATTTGATGTAGCAAACAAAACAACTTTTAATGCTCGGTTAAGGTAGTACACCTCTTATGAGCACTATAAGGAACTGTAAAAAATAAACAAAATTTACCGTGTGGTTTATGAGTTATTGACATTTTTCTGAACTAAAACTGTGCCATTAAAAGAGAATTTTTTCAGAAATGAGGAAACTCTAAAGAATCTATTATATCATCATTATGAAATATGATTTTATATTGCTCATTGTTAAGAAACAGATAATGAATGACATTCAGGTAACAAAATTAAACAAGCAAAACGATTGTTTCTTAACGAAATGTTTTTTAATATGTATAAAAATGTTACCCTACCCCACCCACTTTAAACACTTATTTGACCATTTCCCTATGTAAAAAGCTTTATTTAAAATATCCTTAAAAATTTCCTCAATGATCGAGGGGCTGTTTTCAAAGTTTGCCTAAATTTTCTTAAATGTATATTGGTTGGTCTTGCAAAATATAATATACTTTTACCGTGTAATTTTTATTTTATTAGTCTTTGAAAATATCTGGTATCATAAAATTATTTGCAATTAAATTTGGCATTATTTAGCAAATTAATACCTACAATAATTATATAATTAAGATTGAAAACCTTTTTCTTCCATTAGGGATCTTAGTGATTCATAAAAAATGTTAAAAAGAAAAAAAAAGTTGCCCCTTCTTGGTTTGAACCCAAGCCCCTCAGTTTCAATACAATTGACAGTGATTCTAGCCTATTTGAATACTCTTCAAAGTGGAGATAGTGCATTGGAGGTGTAGTACCTTAAGTATCATATTGACTTCATGAAAAACACCTTTTCTACGCTAGATTGTTTACAATTGTTTTGTTTGTTTCTAGGACAATCTGTCACCTTAGTGCAGTAACGGGTTAAGTTCTTGCACTAAGATGACGAATCAATCTAAAATTAATATGCATCATTGAAACAATTAATTTTTACAATGCTGTCAAAATGGAAATTTTGAGCGTGTTCCTGTCATAAATATTTATTATTTGAATAGCTTATAAATAATGGAGCGCTTTGATTGTTTTAACAATTTTGTGAAAATAGGAATCAATTGATTGAAATGATCCTAAATACAATAAACAATGAGGCATATGATTTGTTAACATGTTGTTTATTCTTATTTATCATGCCATTAACACGGTTACAGTGCACTTCACTTATAATCCTTTATTTGAATTCTTTATGTTGATGAGTTTATAATAAGCCTAACAGGGAGATCTTGACAAAAAATAATCGGCCGAAGTAAAACTTGCATATGTTACTTCTAAGATTTCGATACTAATGGAAATGTAAGCACAGCAATGACATAATAAGTTCTTGGAGCTTAGAAAAAAAAAACGTTTTGTAAACATAGATTTTTATATTATATTACTGAAATTGATGTTTCTTCAAGTAAGACAACCTCCATTTTACAGTATTGCAGTGTTCCTATTACTTGTTTTTACGTTTGACTATGCATATGCAATATTAACAGTATAATTAAAATAATCACGTATGACATATTTGAATAGAAATAAAAGGATAATGGATAGTATGAAATCAACAAATGTTTTATCGTTAATTTAATGCAAAAAGCTAAAATTAAAAATAACATTAAGAAGAGCTATGTTATTTGAGATAAGTTGTTGTTAGAGCCATTTTACAGCTATTTTACAAACAGCTTTCAAATTTTAGGAGAGCCGAAATACCGTTTTGCTAAATCTTGGATAATCTGGTATATTATCCTATTTTGTTATTACATCAAGATAATCTTTATTGGTATCAAAACAATTTTATATCAGTAAATGCCAAATCCCAAATGATCAACTATAGAGTTCATTCTTTTTGCTTAATATACACCGGTTATACTGTCACATTGATATTTGTACCTTGTGATATAGATCTATAGGTATATCATAATATTCATTGTTTTTATCATTTTAAGCAAAAATATAACGGATCGTTCTTAACTAGCATAATTTAGTATCTGTTTCTATTATTTTGTCATTTTTATTTTTTTCATTGAATTATGCTTGTATTTCGCTTCCTGTCTTTGAAATCATACAAATATGATATTTGAAAGTGAAAAGTAGAAAGAAGTATTAAATTAAATGAATTCAGTATGCTTGCTTTACATTCTCATCTTAATAGTATTCTGCTTTGATAACACACGTGTACATCAGCTTAAAAGAATTAAAAATACAAAAATAAAATACAAACATGTACATTATATAGAACTTACTTCACTAGCAAAATATATGTTTCAATTACATACATAAAATGTCATACTATTTTGACACTTATTTCGGAAATAAAGGCAGTTTCTTTTGTGTTTGTGTGTGTGTTTTTTTATTTATTTCAGACGCAGAAAAAGGTGTTCTTTTAAATGTAAAGCATGTTAACGTATATCTATGGAATATATACATGTATTGTATATTTTAGATTTTAATATTGTGCTTATATTATCGTTAAATACTTTATCACACCATATTAAGTAATTCAATATATTTACAGGAATCGGAAATTCTGTTGCGTTTATTTGCCGGCGTTATGGCAAATCGTATAGAAGACGATCAGCTACATGTCGTCACGAGCAGGTACACAAGGGGAAGGTACACCATAGATGCTGTGGGACATGGTTCTTAAGTTTCGGCAAAGTGCAAAGACATTGGTTTTAAAATTGCATATTATACATGAAGTACATAGCTGTCTGATATTTCTACATACGGCTTGAGGCTTGATCGAGTGTCTAAGATGGAAAGAACACAAAGAAATGGTTACATGTAAATAAAGAAAAACAATTAGATAATCCTGGAGCAATATATTGCCCTATTATTTGCTATTAGCAGCGATATACAATGTACTCTTTGTGTTGAGAAATGAACGCATTATATATGTTCCTATAAATAGGTACAATTAAAGTACAAAATTTCTTATGAGAAACCCGGTTATAATAGCTCCAACACCGTTAAATGCAACATGGAAGCTATATTTACATCAATAAAGTGATAGTATTTCTAAATTCTAATTTGTTTCAGTTGTTTCAGAGCAAATAACATTTGATTTCTCTGTGGCCTGAAGTGAATAAGATCATTATTCGCTGAAGAGCGAAGATCATATCTATCATTTAATAGAAAAAAACTAGTAGTTCAGATATATATTTTGGTGCCAGATTATGTTCGCTTTTAAAAACCAATAAGCCATGTGGTATTTCAAAAGTAAGCAGATTAATTTTGGGGGTTTTTATGTATCCGATTTGCAGTTTTGTCCCTTTATAGTATTGCAGTAGTATTGACCAAGCTAGATACAAGTTGATATTCTCGTTATTGAGGAAAAAAAAACACCAAAAAGGTCTTAAGTCTCCCCGTACATTTAATCAATGATGTTATATTTTCGATCCTTGAAGATCGTTCAGCACGACATTATTGTTGTGTATACATGTTATGTGGTACTTTTAGTTTCTCTTATTTTGGCCATTTTCAAGTTGGGTGGTTCCAGTATTCCTACTTGAATACTGTATAATCACCCTTAGGATATGTTGCCTGCTTTTTAAATTTGTCTTTTGACGTCTTATCTGTGATATGCAGGTTTCATAACCTCAGATCCCCTTTCAAAATTCCATTTTATTTAGTTCCGCCCATTGTTTTGTCGTTAAGGGCAAAAATGTTCTTTTACTTGGCGACCATACGCCGCTTTACATGGAATGGCACAACTTTGTCACATTGAATGTTCCATGATAACTGCCGTGTGAACACATCTGCGGATGTTTCTAAATTCAAAATTTCACCATTTTCGTGTTAAATGTTGAATTCTGCTCAAGCCGGTGCTAGGGGGCGTGGACGGTAGTTTGCACTTTCCAGTACCGTCCATGAACAGGCTCAATCAAACCGAGCCTGCAACATTTTCAATTTTGTTGTGTTGGACTTTCTTTAGGGATTCTGTTTTTATCTATTTTTTAAGACTTTTTTTGGTGTTTTTTTCTCAATAACGAGAATATCAACTAGTATCTTGAGTCTTCTAGCTGCGTACATGTCAATGTTAATAGAATCTTATTAGAATAATAACAATGATTTCGTTACATTTTCGTTTTAAATCTTGACGATAGTATAATTTAACTTGTTTCATCGGCATTGTCACAGTATACATGTGTGCATACATAAATGTGATTATATGACATATTTATATAGTCTAAATTAGAACATTAATACATAATACCAAAATTAAATAATAATCTTTCTTTTGCCCATTCTTAATATAACTATATATTTTTGTGAAAAAATATTGCGGTGATGCATTACCTTTCTATCTACAAAAGAAGTAAAAACTTTTAAAGAAGTTTGCAGGCAACGAACGTACACACATGTAATTAAAACTAAAAATATGGACATAAAGATAAGCAATTACAAGTCAAGTCAAGTCAAGTCAAAAAACATTTTATTCTCTCATTCCATGTACAAACATGACATAATGGAGTAATAAACATGAATAAAGTATAATGAGGCTCAAATAACAGTTAATTAACATACTAGCGAAAAATATAATATAATTGTGCTTCCAGTTTTTAGGTACGTGGAGAGCCAAAATTGTTGTGTATATATATTACTAAAACATATTAAATAATAAAGAAAGCTAGTATTACATTCAAAGGTATTTTTTCATTTTTTCTCGTCACACGCGCACGCACACACACACACACGCACGCGCGCGCGCGCGCACACACACACACACACACACATCACATATATATGTATACTTTCTATTTCAACAATGTGTAGTTTCAAGTCATGCTGTGTATTGGTATTTTCTGAGAGGGACTGTTTTCATTATACCACTCTCCTGCTGATAAGAGGGCCTCATGGTAAATAACAAAGAACAGTCAATTTTGCAGATTATAAGTATGCATTGAAATTCCCTGGTTTTCTCAAAATGCATGTTAGACATAAGGCGTTGGCACTCAGGCTAGTTAGTTACATAGATAGATGGCCATAATTTTTGTAAAATAAAGAAAAAATATACAAAAAATACAACAAAAAAACATAATGGCATAAATGCATATAAGATATTATTGTCTCTAAAGCAGAATTTTCTATATTTATCCATTTATCCACATTTCTTGCCATTCTGCATAAAAATATATAACTTAAGAGGCAATTCCTCATGTTCAAGATTGAAAGAGAATATTAATTCATTGATTTTAAAACAATCCATATACTGTGGTGTTATGTTTTTCAACCATGAAATGCTTGCATACTTTTAAAGATATAAATAATTAAAAATTTTCCATGAAATATATAAAATTGATAACTTTATTCAAGATTTCTATATTAAAAATTTAATGTATAAAGGGAATGCTTTCATACAAGAGGAAAATCTCAAGTCATGCTGTGTATTGGTATTTTTCTGAGAGCGACTGTTTTCATTATACTGGTCTCCTGCTGCTAAGAGGGCCTCAAGGTAAATAACAAAAATGCATATGTATGCAATATTATTTAAAAATTTGTGTTTTTTCTTCCAAAATACATGTAAGACATAGATAAATGACTATAATTTTTGTATAATCAAATGTAAAAAATAATCATAAACGCATGTTAGATATTATTGTCATTATTGTCTTTGAAGTGGAATTTTCTAATCTTATCATAAAAACTGGTTTAAAATCAATATCAGTGTTAACTATTCTAGAAAGACCTCATATCAATATTTATCCACATTTCTTGCAATTCTGCATTAAAATTTGCAGCATCTTTTAGTTTCTGAACTGGGAAATGTTGTTTTTTTTATTTATTTTATTTAATTTTTTTCTATTATAGATTTGACAAATTTGCCATGTCAGTTTTAACGCATTAAGAAGATACTATATTTTAAAGAAAATGTTTAAATACATGATTATAAAAACTTTTGCAACTTACTTTTCACTTTAACGCAGATCTTTTTTTCTTTTTTTTTTAATAAAACAGTTACAGAAGATTAAAGTGTCAAAAGTCATGCTGTGTATTGGTGTTTTAATATGGTACCCTGCTGATAAGAGAGTCCCTCAGGGTAAGTAACAAAAGGCAGATGATAAATATGAATATAAATATAAAAGGCAATGTAAATTCTGTATTCTCTGGATGTTGGTGAAAATAAATTTCAATACAAGTAGTACAAAAAAAAAAAGTAAACTGAAATATTTTTGCGTTTTATATTAATAAACTTATAAAAATAATCATATTGCATAATTATGTGAAAAAAGAAAATTGGTTGGTGTCATCTCAAAAATGGAATTGAAAGATTTTCTAATATCCATGTCAGTTAAAGTATACTAGTGTCCCACAGGTACATATCAATACTTAATTCACACATATCAATACTTAATCAACATTTCATACATACCACCATTATATATAAATATTTATTTTCAGAATAATATATATCTTTTTATATTAATCTTAGGTAATTCTCAGTTTGAGAAAGTATAAGAGAGATTATAAATTAGATAAAAATTGACAAAATTTAGGCCAGTTATAAACATATTAATTCTTTAATGTATTAAAGGCTGTTAATGCTTTAAATCATTACCTAAAAAAAAAAAAATAAAAAATAAAAAAAAATGACTGAATTTTGTTTAATTAGCATTTCAATGTTTCATATTTAATTACCATATTATAATAGAATAGAATCATATCAAATATCAATTAATTTTGTTTATTTATGCACTTATCAACATTTAAGTTATAATTATTTATATTTACTTATTCTAACAATTGAGTATTAAAGTACAAAATCAGTAAAATTAATGACTTTGAAAAATTATTGTTCTAATATTTTACGCCATATTTTACAAAATCCAATATTCACAACTTCAAATTTATTATGAAAAACTATTATACAGATGTCTGTATTTATCAATCTTTTTGTAAAAGTCAAATTGCTATTCATTGAAATATTCATTGAAATAAAAGGTAACTGCTTAATATACAGTATATAATAGGACTTGTGCACTTTTGTGGACTGTACTTTTTATTAACTCTGTCAGATACTTATATACAAATAAATATAACTCTGTGACCCTGCACACAATACTAATTATAATGTTTTGTTTGTTGTTGTTGTTGTTGTTTTTTTGTTTTTTTTTTAAATAAAAGCCCCTCAGTCACGCTAGGGGAGGTAACCACAACTTCTTTTTCGACCACAGCGTTGATGTCAGCAGAGTGCATATATTATACCGATCCGCTATAAACATGTTCGGCTTCCGGTAATCAATATCATCGCATTTTCATGAAAACTGACAAGTGTATACAGACATTTACACTTTTTGAAATGATTTATAACGTGTGAAGTTATTTTTATGTATACAAATTACTTTTGACTTCCTAGGGCAGCAGAAATAATGCGACTAATCTCTTAAAAATCTACGATCGTACCCCACCCACCAGATTTTGCATGGTATCGAATGTAAACAAATATTTTCAAAGACGAAAATTGGATTTAAATTGTGTTATATAGTTAGAATTGTGTGAATAGTTAATAGAATACTTTTTTGACATTTTATCATGTTAGAATATAGAATTTATCTTATTATTTGATCCAAAGTTGATCTACATGAAATCTCAAAATTAGCATACCAAACAAGGATCTCTACAAACTGTCAAGAATGGAGAAATCACGAGGAAAGCGTGCCTTGAGGATTAAGATAATAAGTATGGGTAATGCTGAAGTTGGAAAGGTATGAATTAATGTAAATTCTCACACTAAAATACCATCAAGCTTAATCATAATTAATAATGTCAAATTTAATGAATGTTACTTTAATGCAAAGCAAATTTACATGTACAGGCCGGAAAGTCAGATAAAAACAATTTTTTCATTTTTTTACATTTTTCGTTTTAAATGTGTCATTCAGTATCACTTATTTGATATGAAAACTAATCGTAAAGATTGATCATTCATGAGGGCATTCCTTGCATAAAATTAGGGTATTACTATTTTAAGTATTCATATAAATAGCGACCAATCAGGCTAGGGGTATTCCTTACGTCACGCTCTTATTGCATGCGCATGGCAATTAACTAATTATAGAACGGCATAGAAACTGGATTAAAAGTAATGTTAGTTCAACTAATGAATATTAATTAAGCAGTAACATGGTCAGCTGTTTTCTATGTGATAATTTTAATTTGCTTTTGGGGTACATGTTTGTTTTGGTTTCTGACACAGATTAATTAAATTCTTAGCTCTTGCAATAAATAATTTACAATAGAAGCTGGGACTCTGTTATAAATTAACCGACAAATAAATATTTGTCATCGGCTAAGGTGCATTTGACCTATTATTTAAATTTATCAATAAGCAAGAAAAACATTTTATTTTTCCATTTTAGCTATGCAATTTATATAACAGTTGTTAAATATTGAAAGAGACCAATATGAAATAATAAAAAAACAACAAGAACTGATCCATGACCCAATTAATTTATGATTGTCAACATGCGAAAGTACCTGATTGAAAAAAAGTTAAATGATGCTTTGATTAATCTGTATTTTATTGATCTGCTTAAATTTAATATTTGAAATTCTATACCAGCCTACCTTGATACTTATTTTAGAGATAAAAATTAACTTAACTTAAATTAATTATAGCGTACAATGAAAATCCGTGGTATACCGTGGTTTTTAGGAAAAAACCGTGGTATACCATGGTATTTTCTTTCTGGCGGTACCCAACTCTGTATAACCCACTATTTATCATTGAGTGTGCATTAAAACTTATGTCACCCACCAAGAATTGATACTGAAAACTTCACTGGTATAAAATTATATATTTTTTTTTGCATTTAATTTGAATTTCTTTTAAACATACATGTGTAGACTATTTCCAGTGCCTCTCCACTGTCTCTAAAACAAACATGCATGCAAAAACTTTATTACCTTGACCCCAAAAAATATTGTAAATACCCTCAAATGGATGATATATCTGTCAGCAAAAATGGGGTGCTGAAACTTCTTGCCAACCTAAAGATAGATAAAGCTGCAGGCCCAGACCTTGTTCGGCCGGTTGTCCTCAAAGAACTGAGGAATGAAATCACAGATATCATCACAATCCTATTCCAAAATTCTTTATCTTCTGGTACAATTCCCTCTGACTGGACCAAAGCCTATGTTTGCCCTATTTACAAAAAAGGTGACAGCACAGATCCAGCCAACTATCGACCGATTTCATTAACATGTATCCTTTGCAAAACGCTCGAACACATTGTCGCCTCACATCTCTCTTCACACTTCAGTAATCACAACATTCTCTTTGACCTTCAACATGGCTTTAGGGAGAAACGCTCATGTGAAACACAGCTTATTGAACTAACAGACTCCCTTGTCAACAACATCTCAGCAGGGAAACAAACAGATCTTATTCTCCTTGACTTTAGCAAAGCCTTTGATAAAGTAAATCATCGTAAACTTCTCCTTACCCTTCAAGAAAACGGTGTCTCCACACAAATTCTCAATTGGACACGTTCCTTCCTGATAGGTCAGAGCCAAACTATTGTACTGGAAGATGAACACTCTACAGAAGTCCCTGTAAACTCTGGTGTCCCCCAAGGCTCCGTCCTCGGCCCACTCTGCTTCCTGATCTACATTAATAAACTTCCATCTTCTGTCTCCAAGTCCCAAATTCGCCTCTTTGCTGATGACACTGTGGTTTACATTACTATAAACTCATCTTCAGACTCACAATCCCTCCAGGAGGATCTTGATAAGATGCAAATATGGGAAAGGGAGTGGGACATGGAATTCAACCCCTCAAAATGCCAAGTCCTTCACATCACTAAAAACAAAAAAGTCATCAACAACAAGTACTTCCTTCATGGCCAAGCTTTAACATCAGTTCCTAGCTCAAAATACCTTGGCCTTGACTTGTCCACAGACCTGAACTACAACACACATATCTCAAGAATTACATCAAATGCAAACAAAACCCTAGGATTCATAAAACGAAATATCAATACAAAAAATGAAAAAGTAAAACAACTAGCTTATAAATCCCTAGTAAGACCCCAGTTAGAATACGCATCAACTGTTTGGAGCCCCTACACACAATCAAACATCCAAAAAATAGAAATAGTCCAAAGACGAGCGATACGCTGGGTAAAACAGGATTACTCCCCTCTGTCGTCAGTTACAGCCATGCAGAAAGATCTTGGCTGGCGTTCTCTCGAGCATCGCAGACTAGACTTTAGACTTATTATGTTTTTTAAAATTTACCATAACCTAGTAGCCATTAGCCTTCCCACCTACATTAAAACTCCATCTAGGCTTACTAGACATATGCATCCCCTCTCTCTTAGGAAAATACAGGTTACATCAGACTACCATAAGTTCTCCTTCTTCCCCCACTGTATCACACTTTGGAACCAGCTCCCAAGGAACATTGTCACCCTGCCTGATCTAGATCAATACAAACAGGCAGTGGTTAAGATACAGTATTAGTTGACTTGTTGTGTTTTTACTTTTAAATCTTTCTTTCACCCTTACTAACAAAAATATTTTAACAATGACTAGAAGTTTTCAATGTCTCTCACTGTCCTGATCATGTTCATTTTCAGGTTTTTACTTTCTCTCACACCTTTTACTAACACACCGACGCGCACAATTTCCTGCCTATAACACTCGCGAGAGGGGTTGGCAGTACTCAGAGATAGATAGATAGTCTGGAAGCCAAAGCATTTAAAATCCCTGTAATACTTGTGTTTTAAACAACTAGTATACTCATAAAATTTAAGTAAACATGTATTTCATCAAGTCTTGCAACAAATCCTGTATATGGTAATATGAAATTAGGCAAAGCCTATGAACAGAGAAGTCTTTAAAAAAATCGTTCATTACTCGGAATACTCGACAATCCGAAAAGTTGCAATTCGTTGCTATAGGAATACCCCGCCTACTGCCCATTATCATTGAGTTTCATTTAAAATGGCGGCTCCCGACTAGAACTGACACGGAAAATTTCATTGATAGGTATAGAATTCTGTAATATTCTTTAATTGGTGTTTTATTTGATTTTCTTTTACATATACACGTGTAGTCTATAATCCGGCAAGCCTAAGACTGGGCTCGCTTTGCGGTCCCGCCTTTGCCTTCCCCGCATAACCAATGGGCATACCTCATTATTTTCTTGTTATAATTATTGTATAAAATATAAAACTAATAATGTGTTGGTGTATTTATTTTACAGAGTTGTATTATTAAGCGTTATTGTGAGAAGAGATTTGTACACAAGTACCTGGCCACCATAGGAATAGATTATGGTGTTTCTAAGTAAGTAAAAATTATTTCGGCTTTTTTAAAACATCATATCATGACTTCTGATAGTCTGATTTGAAAAAGCGAATTACCTTTCCTGTCCTTTTGTGTTAATCCAGTCAAAGATTTATTTCAATGCCATTAATTCTAACTTTACTTTTAAGCAAGCATAATTATATTATTTCAGGGTGACAATCAAGGATAGAGAAGTGAAAGTAAACATATTTGATATGGCAGGTCATCCTATATTTTATGAGGTATGTTTATCTGTAATAGAGGTATATTTTTCTGGGTGAAATTTTAGGTCTTAATTATCATGATTTAATTAAAACATGCAGTCTATAAAATATATATGTAACACCCTGTTGTTTGGATACTATCTGTATCTTATTGGTTGCATTTAATTACTGTATATTTGATACCATATGTGTATTACATTACAATTAGTTTGTGATAATTTTATTATGACCAACTTACTAAGCAATTTGTATCCAAAACTTCTCTGTTTCATGAGATGTTTCGTTTTGCTTAAGTACAATTGTTGTGGTCCTAATATTTGTTTTACATGTCTATTTGTAACACTTTACTACAGGTAAACGTAATACTGTAGTTCCTATCACTAATCAGTGATTTTTCTAACTTAATTAGGAAGAGGCCTAATCTTCTTGATTTTGAGAAGAAAATAAGGCTAAAGAAGCTTGTTTGGGAAGTAAAATAGCTGGTGTAAGTCAAACTGCATGCTTTTAAAGATTTTGATTGGAAAGAGGCCTTTTATATGTCTCTGTGATATAACGAGAAAAATCGCTGACCTATAATAAATTATACAATTATAACTTATATTATTCTGATTTAATTTTGATACTAGGTACGTAATGAGTTTTATAAAGATACCCAAGGTGCTATAGTTGTGTTTGATGTGAGTGACAGAAGCAGTTTTGAGTCGTTAGATCATTGGTTATTAGAGATGCAGACGGAGATGGGAAATCAGACCGAACATGATAATGTTGTTATATGTGTATGTGCTAACAAGGTAAATAATCATTCTGTTACATTTCAAGCTGCATGCCTTCAAATGAACCAAAATAGTTCAAGAAAATCAAACTTGCAAAAAACATACTAAGATTTTAAGAAAAGTAAAAACATTCAAGATTCAAGTAATAATTTACATATTATGTGTGATTAATGACTGATTTTGCAGTATTCTACTGTGCATGTTTCTACTGTGTGACTAATGCAGTACAATGTAAGTCCTATTTTTGCATATTTGACATCTTTAAAGTTATTTTTCGGGATTTTACACATGTAAATGTCATTTGCAATACTGTGTTATTTATCTTCTTTGTTCACTCTACAATATTTTACTTTTACATTTTCAAAATTTTCATGAAATTAGCCTGGAGGCATGCTGCTTTAAGGTGTATATAGGTATATATCTAAATTATTGTTTGAATTTTAAATTAGAATACTTACAATGCCTGTATAAAAGAAATATGATACTAAATTGTTTGAAAATCACATGCAAGAAATCATTGCTAAATTGATAATATCCTGCTAAAAGTTTCAGATAAATATTTTGTTCCGAAACTTTTTATGTACAATATTCATGTGTTTTAAATAACTGAGACATTCTATGTTACAACATTTTTGAGAATTGATCATTATATTATGGAAACGATATACTTTTTAAATTTGATTAATTTAAAAAAAATTATTTCATAGGATATAGATCTGTACCCATTATTTGTTTGTTTGTTTGATTAGGTTTTACCTCACATTGACACAGTTAAGGTCATATGGCGACATTCCAGCTTTACTGGTGGAGGAAGACCTCAGGTGCCCTTCTGTGCATTTATTTCAGGCACGAACGGGCACCTGAGTAGAACCAACAACGTTCTGTAAGCTAGCTGGATAGCTTCTCTACATGAAAGAATCCAAAGTCCCTGTCGGGATTGGAACCCACAGCAGTTAGGGGCAAGTGGTTTGAAGTCAATGATCATAACCACTTGACCATGGATGCCCCTGTTTACCATTTAAGTTGAAACTTATTGTCAGTGGACCTTAAATAATATGAGAAATAAAGTACACATCTTCTGAACTCCTAGCATTATAGGGACCTCCCAATCAGCCCTTGTCTTTTGAATATTTGTTTATGGGATGACTAATATAATACCTAAAATGCTCTGAAGCTCTCAGAAGTG
This sequence comes from Ruditapes philippinarum, assembly GCF_026571515.1. NCBI lineage: Eukaryota > Metazoa > Mollusca > Bivalvia > Venerida > Veneridae > Ruditapes > Ruditapes philippinarum. The sequence goes on along the minus strand of NW_026855922.1, from coordinate 52,586 downwards.
TGAACTACTTTAAATAGTAAATACATGTAGCTGTGTTAAATGACTGTTGTCATATAACATTTAAGGTAGTCTTACTGTAATGCTTTCCCGTAAAAACATTTCAAACACCGGCCAATATGGTAATTAATCGTTCTTTTCCAAAACATTATTGTTTACAATTTTCAGTATTCAGTAATTCTCAACAATTTATAACCTTAAAGGGGCAACATTCGCTGCCGCGGCAGCGAGTATTTGTGGGTGTGACTAATCAGTGATGTAAAACTGTCTGTTATAAATCCTGAACTATAAATAGCATGCAGTGTTAACCTGCAGAGAGAATGTAAACAAATACAGCTGATTTTACACAGGAGAGGTTTAATGGATCAACATTATCAAGTCATCTTGTCCAGATATTATTTTTGAAGTCAGTTGTTTTTCTTTTTTTCACTGGAATGCTGTATATGTCCTTTATCAAGTAAGACAATTATATCAAAATCCAAAAGATGTGCCTTATACATGGGGCATTTCTTTTAGGAACAACCTGCTAAAAATGTTCTAGACAGGAATTTAAAATATTTTTAAACTGTTTAATATGTAAAATTTTTATGCATATGCAACATTTAGTTTGATTAACATTTGTGAAATGTAATTTTTGACTACAAGATATTTACAACAAAATATAGTGTAAATGAAATATACTTGGAAGTTACTTTAACTGTTTTCATGAAGTTTAAACCATTCAAATACAAGTTAAATCAGTACTTTGAAAATTAAAAAAAAAATCATAGATTAATGGATTATTGTAAATTTGTTGGATTTGATAAAGCAAGTCAGTAAAAGTTATTGTTATATTCAGCATTCCAATGTGTCGTCTGCTGAAAATCTCCCTCCCTGAAATATACATCGTCTGCTACAAATCTCTCTCCCTGAAATAAACACTGCCACATGCTTTTGTTTACTACTGAAGGTTCATGACCTGTAATGATCACATGGCTCCTCCCAGGGAAATTCAAATTTCAAATTTGACAGCCAGTATTTTTTTCCAGAAACACACTTAACAAAGGTATATTTTGAATAATTTTGGTCAATCTTTATCAAAAATATCTATGCCTACAAACATGCCAAGTGTTGTTTTAATGCATTTGGTAATTAATCTTTAATCTTTGAAAAAGGGTCCCTGAAGTGAAGCATGCATAAAATTAATAGGAAACCTGCCCTAGCGCCATCTGCTGGCTTTTATAGTCCAGTTGGGCCTTTAACTTTAGTACATAGCAATAAGGGATGAGTGATTGTAAATAATCTAATACCCAAAATTTTTAAAAGAAAATAACCTTATGGAAATAACCGATTTGCTACAAAATTGGCCGATGTTAGAGAAATTTTTGGCGGGAAATCATTACAGTAAGACTACTGTTAAAATGTAATGTCTAATATTAACAGTGTGACCGGAAGAGACAGGTAGATGAACATGAGGCTAGAATCTGGGCTGATAGTAAAGGTTTTCTTTATTTTGAAACCTCGGCGCAAACAGGAGAAGGTGTGAATGAAATGTTCCAGGTAACGATTTGTATACATAAATATATCAATATATGGGATGGCTCATCCTGTATGTTCTTGTTAACTAAAGAGAAGTTTAAGAATTTACACACAAAAAACATACTTTAAGTGATTCAGAAAGTTAAAATAAATAGATTTTTTCTATGAATTGATTTTTTTTCAACATTTTACTTTGTACAATTGTTAGCTTTTGTTTTACAAAAGTAATGGCACTTAATTGATGGTGCCTTTTTAGCTCGACTATTCAATAAGAATAAGTAGGGTTATTGTAGTCACCTGAGAGCGTTGATGTCGGCGTCAGCATAACCACTTTAGTTTAAGTTTTTGTAATACCTCATATATTTTCAAAGTCCATTGACAAATGGCTTTGAAACTTTGCACACTTGTTCACCATCATGACCCCATCCTGTAAATTTTTCATCTTAGAACATTTAAGTTTGCATACCACCTGACACCTCAGATATTTTCATATTATATTGACATCTGGCTTTGAAACAACTCTCTCCAAGGCCTATAACTGTTACATGGATTTAAAGAAAAATTTTGCCCTTTTGTTAACTTAGAAAATTTAACATTATCAACGCTCTTTTACTATCAAGCACTAAGAATAATCGAGCGTTGCTATTCTACAGACAGCTCTTGTATTAAGAGCAATTGTAAATTTACAAAACTGAAACTAAAAACATATTATATTTTGTTTTGATGCAACAGGCTTTTTACAGGCCTGTCAGTAACTTATCGTTTCTTTCAAAATTGATAGAAAAGGCTGCGCTCTTCAGACTAAATAACCATGTCTATACCCATAATTTGTTACCCAAAAATCAATCAGCATACAGGCGTCATCATTCATGTGAGACTGCTTTACTCAGACTTGTCAATGATCTTCTAGATGGTATGGAGAAGCAAGAGGCCACAGCTCTAATTGCAATAGATCTAAGTGCAGCTTTCGACACCGTTGACCACAACATTCTACTCGACGTGTTGCACAGTCAGTACGGTGTCAATGGTACCGTGTTAGCTTGGGTGGACTCGTACCTGAGACCTCGTAGTTGTCGCGTCAGTGTTAATTCTACTGATTCGACTCCACGATTGCTGGAATGCAGTGTACCTCAGGGGAGCTGTCTTGGTCCGTGGCTCTATCTCACATATGCGGGAACCCTATTTGATGTGATACCACCATCCATATCTGTGTACGGCTTTGCTGATGACCACATTGCTAGTCAACGCTTTCGACCAACTTCAGTGACCAATGAACTTAACGCTATAAAGCAACTTGAAGACAGTGCTGTAATCATCAATGACTGGATGAATGCCAATAAACTCAAAATGAACACCACTAAGACAAAATTCATTATGTTTGGTAGTAAAGCCCAAGTTGGTAAATGTTCAATTAAAGAAATTGATATCGCCGGTGATAAAATTCAAAATGTCAGTGTCATTAGATACTTAGGTGCCTACTTAGACGAGGGCCTAAAATTCTCAACACATGTTAAGACCAAGTGTAGAACTTCTATGTTAAATTACTTGAGAATAAAGAGCATTCGCAAATATCTGACTCAGGACGCCACGAAAATACTAGTATTGTCGCTTGTAATCTCACATTTGGATTATTGCAACGCTATATTGTTTGGCATTTCAGAAAGAGAGTTACAGAAATTACAGCGTATCCAGAATATGTGCGCTAAACTTGTTTTGCAACGCGGAAAATATGATAGTTCCAAAGACTCTTTGTTGGAACTGCATTGGTTACCAATTAAAGCTAGGATCAATTTTAAAATACTATGTACAATGTATAACTGTTTTATGGTCAATGCTCCAGTTTATCTAACAGAACTGTTACACAAGCCTGTCATAAAAAGACCAAATCTCAGATCTGTTGATAATATGGATTATTGTTTTGCTGTCCCCTTTAACAAAAGGAAAACATTTAACGACAGAAGTTTTAGTACCGTTGGTCCAACTCTCTGGAATAAATTGCCTCTGTATATAAGACAGTCTTCGACTTTGGACATGTTCAAGAAAAATGTCAAAGCCTACTATTTTAGAGATTTTTAAGCATTGTTTTAAGATTGTGATTGGGCTGTAAACTGATAGAGATGTGGAAATGTGTTTGAAATTTTACTGAAATAACCATTAATTTTTATTTTCTTTTAAATTATTTTTTATTGTTATTTTTTATAACTATTCTTTCTTTTTTTAAAGTTTTTAATACTTTATATTTTACACGGCTGATATCTTTAACATATTTTTTTTGTAGTTCATTTGCCATGCATATGTGTTGTTTTTTTATCTATATGTACATACTTTTATTATCCTTTTGTACAACGCCATTGAATATGTATATAGAAATAGGCGTTTAATTAAATAGAACAGTTTCAGTTTCAACATCAGTAACCTAAACATTAAAGGAGTATTAAGTGCAACAAATAAAGTTGACTGTAACAGTTGCTGTTAAACCTAAGTTATATAAGCACAAGCTCTAGAAACGCAGGCCATTGATATGATAATTTTAGTAACCTGTCATCAAGACACAGTGACTGCCCTCTTTCCAATTTCCAGTCTGTATTTATTTTAAGAAATAGATAACACCCAATACACTAAGCATATATTGAAATACAACAAAAACTCAGGTTTACATTTACTGAATTTATTCCAATAGTTTGGTAATAGGATGGAATGATTTTGGCCGCAACATGTAAAAATTTCAGTCAGTGGAAGTGAAGCCTATCAGTAATTTTCCATTAATTACTAGCGACATATAGAGACGATTTTTGAAAACATTGATTTATTTGATTTTCTTGCCTACCTGATGGCTCCTGATGGTCACCATCTCCACCAAGTAATACTGGTTCCACTGGAATCTCTCTTTCCTGTTCTTGAGGATTCTCATTTAAATCTACAGCTTGTATTTTCCTTTTTCTCCCTTTACCTCTTCCAGGCATTATTAGTACAAAGATGAATTAAGATTCTTTTTATTATGATTACAATGTGTTGCTGTTCTCTTGAGAGTTTGCAGGAAAAGGAAGCTGATAGGGAATTGCATCTTGGGTAATAATGCCAGACAGATACAAGGTCGAAGTTCAAAATTACCTCCCTTGATATTTGAATTATGCCAGTACAAGTAACTTCCCTTGAATATTCTTGTAGACAGTTCAAGTTACTTCCCTTGAGTGTATTTATATACAATAACAAAATATAGGCATTCTAAAATAAACAGCAAATATTGTTTAATGCAATATTTGGATTTATTATCCATTGAGTGTTATATTGACACTTCATTACTTTATTTATCAGCGACTTTATTAAAGCCGCCTTCAGGTTTTCTAAAGGTTAAATATGATATTTATATAAATCATTTCATATAATTGTCAAGTCAAAAGAATTAAGGTGGAAAATGAAAATTGCCGACAATGAAATACGTAAATAATAAGGATACCCCTTGATACCTCAAATCTACTGGTCCGCTCTCTATACATGTATCTAAATTAGTAAAACTAAGGATTCATCTCCTGATTTTCTATTTTTGGACACGAACGTCACTGATATACTATAAATAGCTTGCGGGAAGCTGTTTATAAGAAGGTTAAACAGTGATATGATGCACTTTTGCTAGATAAAACACTGAAATACTAAGTTTGAAATAAACATAATTATTTTTCCAACAGAAAATAAAAGCTGAATGCTGCTTTTACTGTAATGTTGACTATGATTGAAATAGTTCTCCATATTTTTATTAATATTTATTTTCTTTTAAACATTCATGTTCCAATAAAAATAGGACAAACTTACTCTATATGATTTGTTTATATTGTAGGCATTATTTGAGGGTGTAGTGACGGCTGTAGAGAATGGCGGGAAGAAAGCACCATTCCAGACACAGCTTGGTTATACAAAAGATCAGATTGAGGCCATACAGAGGTTAAAAAATGCCAAGGGAGATTATGAAAGACTTGGCTTAACCAGTGGTGCATCAAAGTAAGTAGTAACAATTGCCTCCTTGCCTCCGATGTGAAAAATAAATTGAACATCTGTCTGATATGATCATATATTAATGGTTGTTTAATAAATCATCGTGACCGCCTCCATGGTCGAGGGGTTAGAGTCGATGACTTCTAACCCAGTTACCTCTCCTGCTTGAGTTTGATCCCCGGATGATGCTTTGGTAGTTTAGCACGGAGGAAGGTAGTCTAGTACTGGTTTAACTCTCCAGGAGCGATGGTTAGGAAACTACCCGCCTATATGACTGAAATACTGTTGGGAAAAGGAGTAAAATGAAACAAACAAACAAAACTAAATCATCGTAGAACATGGTGTTCAATTTTTTTTTGCGTTTTAAAAGCTTGACTTTTCAAAGAATATCGGGTTATCTCATACTCGTGTTTGAGTTGACAAAATGCTTGGTTATGGCTTTGACAACTGGAGCATTTTTATTGACATATTAGAGTGTATCATATGCCCATGCCGTTTTTTGCAACTCCGTAAAAATGGCATTGTACAGCTGTGCATATATTTTGATATTACATCATTTGCATTATACAAACATAGCGTTAAGAGGTGCTAAATGTTAGTGTTATACTATAGACGCGTCAATGAAAAAAGTTACTTTTTCACTTTAAACAGTTTTTATTTTGGGTAATTGATAAATATAATATTATATTCATGCATAAAAGTATACATCTAGATTGGTTTTTCCATGTTCGTATTAAGAAATCATTTTACTGCTAACATTGCAAGCTTTCATATAATGCAAATGGGATCACATTAAGTTCTTATTACACTAGTGTAATACAGATTTTATTATTTAATGGCTTTGTTACACTCCTGGGCTGTGGTTTATTTAATTAATTACATTTACATAAACTATATATGATGTTTTAAGTACAGTGTCATATATGTAATTAAATTGATACAATGTTTTATGTACAATGTCATTTATGTAATTGTAGAGATGAGGTCAATAAAGCCTACAGAAGACTTGCCGTATTATTACACCCGGACAAAAACGTTGCTCCTGGTAGTGAAGAAGCTTTTAAAATCCTGGTAGCTGCACGGACAGCCTTGTTGAAGAGATGTTCATGATGATCGTACTCAATAGATTACACACAATTATAGATTATAAGAATCTTACACCGTCTGCTGGTATACTGGAATATCTAGCTCGGGGGTAACTGTTTAGGGCGGTTACAAGGCTCTGCCGAGTTTCCGCTAAACAGTTACCTTAGAGCTAGATGTTCCTGTCTATACTGATGGCCAGTGTTTGATTCTTTTTCTTGCATGTCACATATCAATTATTTTCAGAAAGACAGGATTTTCTAGCACAGGTGTAAACGGTAGATAATCCTGTCTGATATACAAGAATACACTAAATTTCTATCTATGGGCATGCTTTAGATGTTTAATCTATCCTATTTTAACTCAAGCATTCACTAGAAATGTTACTGATTATTGGGGGTTGGCTGTTCATTACTTAAGCAGTTGTATCTGCAAATATAATGTATAAGTTTACAATGTCATCAGTCCATCAAATTATACAGTGCTAGGCCTAACTGTGTTTAATTTCAGTCGTTATTTATTAGGTTGTAAATACTGTATTTATCTTCAAATGGCAAAGTTAAAGTCACTATTTTTGTACATAAATAACAAGGAGATAAATCAGTATGTCAGTTTTAAGTGATTGCATAGACAAGCAATGTAGAAACCAAGATATCAGTGATTTTGTATATCAAGGATATGGTTTAAAACAAAATTATATAGTATAAAATTAAGAGATTAATTTTATTTTACCAGTAACTCCTTTATCAAGGATGTAAATATTGCCATTTTTGTTGTTTGTTTTTTTGTTAAGTAACTGCTATATGTTTAATGATAGATAAATTCAAAAGCGAAATGCTGTTTTTCAGGTGTATTTTGTAGCTTTTTGTCTACCTCATTTTTGCATTGTAATAGGTGGATGAGTCTGCCAATAGGAGGTGACAGCCTGTTCCAAGCCTTCACTGTATGCTTTTGCTTTTACAGTGATATCTTTGTGAAAGAAGTGCCACCTTCTTGGCTGTGATCTAGTACTGCTATAAATAAAGCTTTTGCTGTAATTGTGCCTTTGAGAAAATAATTCAAGCTCTTGTATCAAGCTATGTAACCTTGAATTTATCGTATGTGATTAATCCTATGTGGTTACCACTTTCCCAACTAGCCAGTACTGATGTTTGCATACTAGTTAGGCAATATAAAATAAATTCCCAGATTCTCATCCCCACCCGCCCGGCAAAAATTGCTCCGCCAGAACTATTTTTATTTAAAAAAGAAAGTCTTAAGTTTTATCGTGAGGATCGGTCAATATTAACATTCCTATAATCATCTTTAATCTCCACAATTGACTGGCTACTAAGCCCTTATGATTTCTATATAGCAAGTTACACACAAATGACCTTAAGACTTGATGTTTAAGATCAGTTGTCATATAGAATCTTTGCCTCGGCTGAAGGTCGAATGGCGTCCACGGGATTATAAATCCAATGTCTATGTTGAGCTATGTCAAGAGTTTGTTTTATATCCACTGACAGAGTTATATTAAGACTTCCTCTAATGCTTATCTGTAATGGACGGTTTTTATGTATGGCTAAAAATAGCTTTTACGGGAAATCTGAATCGTAACGAAGGTGAAACAAATACAGTAGCAAGCAAGAAATAACAAAAGTAGATCTGAACTTTAGTCAGATTGAGAGTGGTTTGAAAAACTTACGGTAACTGTATTATGACATTTTACTAACAGCAAATTACTTCAAAGTAATAAACTTTTCTGCATAAAACACTTGCGACAATAGTGGATTAAAAATTCCAGTACACATATCATCTAAGACTGTCACGGAAACTGTGTATTAGGCTTGGAATTCAAACACATAAATTTGAAGTTTGTTGGCCCAACTCTTGTCCTATTGAAAGTGAATTTCATATTTGAAAACGATAGCCGTTTTTCTGAAACTTTTAGATTTTTAGCTCATCTGTCACAAAGTGACAGGGTGAGCTTTTGTGATCGCTTTTCGTCCGTCCGTCCGTAAACTTTTACTTTAAATGACATCTCCTCATAAACCACTAAGCCAATTTCATCCAAACTTCACAGGAATGTTCCTTTGGTGGTCACCTTTAAAAATTGTTCAAAGAATTTAATTCCATGCAGAACTCTGGTTGCCATGGCAACCGAAAGAAAAAACTTTAAATATCTTCTTTTAAAAAACCCAAAGAGCTAGAGCTTAGATATATGGCATGAAGCATCTTTTAGTGAGTGTCTACCAAGTTTGTTCAAATAAAAGCCCTGGGGTCAAAATTGGCCCCGCCCCAGGGGGTCATTGATTTACCCTATATGCATATATTAAAAACTTAAAAAATCTTCTTTTAAAGAACCCAATGAGCTAGAGCTAAGATATTTCGTATGAAACATCTTCTAATGAGTGTCTACCAAGTTTGTTCAAATAAAAGCCCTGGGGTCAAAATTACCCCGCCCCGGGGGTCATTGATTTTCCCTATATGCATATAGTAAGAACTTAAAAAAAATTTCTTTTAAAGAACTCAAAGAGCTAGAGCTAAGATATTTAGCATGAAACATGTTCTAATGGGTGTCTACAAAGTTTGTTCAAATAAATGCCCTTGGGTCAAAATTGGCCCCGCCCTGGGGGTCATTGATTTTCCTTATATGTGTATAGCAAAAACTTCAAAAATCTTCTATGAAAAAACCCAAATAGCTAGAGTTTAGATATAAAGCATGAAACATCTTCTAGTGAGTGTCTACAAAGTTCAGATAAAGCCCTCAGGTCAAAATTGGCCCCGCCCCGGTGTCATTGATTTTCCTTATATGTGTATAGTAAGAACATAAAAATCTTCTTTTAAAAAACCCAATGAGCTAGAGCTTAAATATTTAGCATGAAACATCTTCTTATGGGTGTCTACCAAGTTTGTTCAAATAAAAGCCCTTGGGTTAAAATTGGCCCTGCCGGGGGGGGGGGGGGGGGCAGGTCATTGTTTTTCATTATATGTGTGTAGTAAGAACTAAACATCATGAAACATCTTCTAATGGGTGTCTTCCAAGTTTGTTCAAATAAAAGCCCTGGGGTTTAAACTGGCCCTGCTCCGGGGGCCTCCATTCAGGTGAGCGACCTCAGGGCCATCATGGCCCTCTTGTTTCTTTAAATTACGTAACATGATTATGAGTGTTACAGAAATATTATTTTTAGATATACAAAATGTATGCAATGTGTGTGTGTATGCGTAATTGGTGTATTGGGGAGTGATTATTATTTCATTTAGTTGGGAGTAATTATTATTTTATTTATTTGGGAGTAATTATTATTTTATTTAGTTGGGAGTAATTATTATTTTATTTAGTTGGGAGTAATTATTATTTTATTTTAGTAGAAATTTGTTGTGTTGCAAATTGATTGTGTTCAATTACTATAGACAATGATTCATTGTCTTACATTTGTATTTATTAGAAATATAATTAATTACATTTTTTGTTAAAGCTGCACGCCTCCAGATGAGCCAAAATATTTCAAGAAATTCAATCTTTAGACAAATGTATTAATATCTTAAGAAAAGTAAAAAGATTCAATATCTAATTAATTATTTACATGTTATGTGCGATTAATGACTGATTTTGCAGTATCAATCACTATAATTTTACTGCGTTACTAACGCAGTAAGAGGTATTTTTGTATATTTTGGCCTCTTTTTGGCAATTTGAGTGGATTGTAAGTGCCATGTGCAACGTGTAAAATACTTTATTTGTTCACTTCACAATATTTTACTTTAAAATTAATTTTCAAAATTTTCATGAAAATTAGCATGAATCTTGAGGCATGCTGCTTTAACAGTATACATGTACTGTTTGCCTTCATAACTCTTGTATCTCAATATCAGTATTCTTTGCTAGAGAAATTTAAAAAAATGATGCACACATATTATTTTCAAATTCATCTGATTTCTTTGTCTCGGCTATGGAAATAAGCTTTGTATTATTTTTGTATTGATCTTTAACCTTTTAGCTTATGGGTTATCCACAGATTTTACCCATGTATCCAGTGCAGACCAAGATCAGCCAGCTTATCTGTGCCATCCAAACGTGGTCCCTACCATTCGCTATTAAGTTAGTATTCATTTAAAAATTTTCCCCCCAAAAAATGAAAAAAAAAATAAATAAAATTTTTTTAATGATAAATGGGTTTGTCCAGATCAAAAGTCTATCTAAGAAACTTAAGGTGTAATGGATTAGTAAGAGCATGAATTATTTCAATTGCATTGTTTGAAGTTGCTGCTTTAAAGGCCCATTATGGTCTAGAAATTATTAGCTGCTTTAAAGGCCCATTATGCTCCAGGAATGCTTATTTTTATTTCTCAAAGCTTTTAATTTTTTAATGTCCTGTTATGGTTTCAAAATATTCTCACTGGCCGATTACCTGAACCTTCTTTTGTCTTTTTAGCAATTTGTACACTTAAAGCAAGTGATTTAGTATTTTGTATTGATGTCAAAATACTACTTTGTTTAAATTTTTGCTGCTTTTATGACAAATAATTCAACATTTGTTACTACTTTCTTCAGGTGAAAAGCATCTAACATGCATTCAAATAATTATTTAAACGTTATAAAACTGATGTATGCCCTTCCTAAAGAAGGAAAAAATTATTCTTGTCTGAGGGAAAATGTGCCTTGAAGTGTTTAAATTGATTGCATTAATCAATGTATAGGTGTTTTGATAAAGGTGAATTTGTAGTGCTTTCATCGGCAGCTAAACTCTTACATTGCTAAATATTTTAAATTAACTTATACATCATTCAATCTAGACAAAAATATTTATCATTTTGATTAAATTTCAAAATAAATACCGACTGATTAACAATGCAGAACAACACAGAAGAAAAGTCAGCTTTTCTTGGTCTTCACTCATCACATGGGTACAATTATTTATCGCAAGTAATTGGTTAATAAAGTCTTACGTCATATTATAAACAGTTTAAGCTGTAATAAATAAAGCTTTTGTTTGGAAGGTAAATTACAAATCTTAAAATATTCTTTATCTACATTAGTAAGGTATAGGCATTGCTTTTTTCTTTTTTGGAATTTTGTATTCTTTTTTTTTCAAATCAATATAATATATATTTAATGTTTGTAAATTTTATTATTTTTAAGATGTGTATTTAATGTTTAATTCTATTTATTTTAATGTTTTTAGCAGATTGTACCATTTTGAATCCGTCCAATTGAATCTCCATATGTGATACATTTGTATATTGCTATATTTTTATTTTGTGATTAGAATATTTTTAAATAAACATATCGCATAACATCGCTTGTTTTCCGTGTACATGTAATAAAGCTATTAGTTATTTTTTTAGATTACACAGGTATTATATAATATCTGTATGTAAAAGCACCTGTCAAAACAAGTTAATGTCATAGTGTGATAAAAAGAATTTTATGTTTGGTTTCATTTCATGTAATTGTGTTGCAAAATTTTATAAAATTCGTCCCAGAATAGCTTGTCAGAGGCTTGCTTTGTAACAATTTTTTTGAACTTGTTTGATACTGTTTAATATGGCAACTCTATGAGATCCTACATATCAAATTGATCAGTTATTACATAGTTATTGCAAGTTTGCTGTTTATGGCACAATATATTCTTGGGTATAACAAACAACATTTCAGTGACCAATAAAAGATTTAAACGTTTACTTGAACTGATAAAATTCTACATTAGGGTAAACGTTTACCCTTATGTAGAAATTTATTGTTTCAAGTAAATGTTTACCCTAATGTAGAATTTTACCAGTTCAAGTAAATGTTTACCCTAATGTTGAATTTTATGGGTTCATGTGAATGTTTACCCTTATATAGAATTTTATTAGTTCAAGTAAACGTTTACCCTAATGTACAGTTTTATCAGTTCAACCCTTACATAGAATTTTATTGGTTCAAGTAAATGTTTACCCTTATGTAGAATTTTATTGTTTCAAGTAAATGTTTACCCTAATGTAGAATTTTATTAGTTCAAATAAATGTTAACCCTAATGTAGAATTTTATCAGTTCAAGTAAACATTTACCCTAACATAGAATTTTATCAGTTCAAGTAAATGTTTACCCTAATGTAGAATTTTATCGGTTGAAGTAAACATTTACCCTAATGTAGAATTTTATTGGTTCAAGTAAATGTTGACCCTAATGTAGAATTTTATCAATTCCAGTAAACGTGTACCCTTAAGATGCTTGTTTAAGGTTTTTAGATACAGAAACTATTATTCAGTCCTAAGAAATTATGAAGTAATATTAAAAAATTGGACCTAGAGAGAAACTGATACACACATATAATTTTTAATTTCAATGATATTCAGATATTTTTTTTAATTGTTTTTTATTTATTTTGAAATGTTCATGCTTTTAGAGAAACAATAAATGATATTTTTGAAATTGATTTCGTGTTTGTTTTGAACGTAGTTATTTATAAAATAATATGTAATATAATATAAATTAGATGATGTTAATTGACCTCTTTGTATTGGTAGATATATTGTATGTGTATATTGTATGTGTATAAAAATGAACGCACTATGCAGGTCACATGTCAGTTTTAAAGATATACATGTACTGTGCTCATCCTTGAGTAAAATATATTAATCATACAAATGTATTGAAATCTATGAATTTCTAAGTGAATATGTCTAATTTGAATAAAAGAATGAATAAACTATGTTTGGGAAGCTGTGTTCCCTATTACAGGTAAAGTCAAGTTGGTCTTAACTTAAAGGTCAGTGGGCACCATATGCACATGCAATTTTTAGCTCGACTATACAAAGTATATGGAGAGCTGTCCAACTCGCTCGGGCGTCCATGTCCAGATTTCAGATTAATGTTTTGGTGCAGTAGAAAAAAAATATTTTCACAATAATTCGTCATTTCTTAAGGTATCAACTTTTAAACATGTGTTCCTTATCATCAACGACATCTTACGTGACAAGGTTCATAACTCTGGCACCAATATTTTCAGATTTATCTCCCTGGAACTTAGAATTTTCCTTAAAAATATTATTTTTTACTGTTATTTATTTCCTAAGTAATGAACTTCATACTTCAAATATATTTACCTTTTTATCAACCACATCTTTTGTGACAAGGTTAACTCTAGCACCAATATTTTCAGATTTATCTCCTCTTGAAATTAGAAATATTATTTCTGTTACTTACTTATTTCTTAAGGGATCAACTTCATACTTCAAATATATGTACCTTATCATTAACCACATGTTATGTGACAAGGTTCATAACTCTAGCACCAATATTGCAAGAATTATCTCCCCATTATCTTCGATTTATTTTACTTGAAAATGTTATATTTTATTACAACTTTTTAAGTTTTAAAGGTATCTACCTCAAACTTCAAATACTTATTCCTTATCACCAATTACATCTTATGTGACAGGGTTCATAACTCTTGAAGCAATATTATCAGATTTATCTCTCTTTGAACTTCTTAAAGAAAAGTTATAACTTCTTTACTTTTTAAGGTATCTACTTCAAACTTCAAATAAATATTTTTTATCATTACACACATGTTGTGTGACAAGGTTCATAACTCTAGCGTGACTATTTCCAGAATTATCCCCCTTGAACTTGGAATTTATGTTAACAAATGTTATTTTTTTTACTATAACTTGATACATAATTATACATAATTGATTTTTCTTTTATAGTTTTGTCTTCCTTACTGCGTCCAGTATTTTATTAGTTGAGCTTCGCAATCTCCTGTTACAGCTCTTGTTAATGTTTGATTTTGAAGGAAAGCACCACTGGATAGTTATCCAGCTAGCTTACGGAAGTATGTGGTTCTACTCAGGTGCCCGTTTTTGTCTGAAATTAAGTACAGAAGGGCACGCGAGGTCTTCGCTGGAAAGTCGCCATATGACCTATACTGTTTTGTGCGACGTAACCTCCACTCACTGCACAAAAAGAAATCTTTCTATCCATAACAAATGACTTGATTTGCATAGAATGTATTTGAAACACTCCAAAACTGCCGCTTAAATTGCAGCTAAAGCCGTGCTGGACCTAATCCGATCTTGTGCTACATTAGAAATATGTATGTGGCTCCGTTGGGCTCAAACCCACAGTAAGAGACTGAACTCTTAACCACTAAAATCATTAAGCAGTTATTCTCATCGAAGTAAATAACTTTAAGAGAAAATGATATATTGATTCCTTAGCTTTGAATTTGCTTAGACTGCCACCAATGTTGCGATCAAGAATTAAAAGAAGACTGTTAGTTTTACCAAGTTCAGGTTTGCAAAATGGTTCTAATTCAAAACAGGAAACCTGTTAGTCATGCAAGAAAAAAAAAGAAGCCTGGTTTGACTTTAAGGCTCGATTCGGGCTTCGAAATCTTAACTGTCTTGCACAACTAGTAAGTTCATAAGGAAGATAGCTAGCTTAGGAATATAGCTATACATTTAATTAAACGCAAAGAATTGATTGCATTTATACTGTATTCTCGTACAGTGGCACTGCTGTTCATTTTCATTAAGTCGAAAATTTTAATGACTAGTAGAAATTATTAATAATAATAAGGTTTAAATATTTAATTTTACATGATTATCATGAAAGCTTGAATCATAATTTAACTACTCCCGAATGTGCCCTTTCTGGAAACAGACTGTCATTGCATTAAAAGAGCTTAGCTAGAACTAACCACAATTGGTGTTACTCGAGGAAATATGAGTGTCTTCAGTGAGGCTCAAACGCGTAACATCTTTATACGAATGAAGTCATCTTAATTTTAACCACTGAAATCACAAGGCAGCCTTTTCTCATCGAAGTGAACTGACATGGACATGTAAGTACCTGATATGATTTAATAGTTTGAATGAAGGTAACGAAAAACTTCTCGATTGTACGTTTTGATAGCACTCTCCTGCCAACCAAATGAATTATGAATGGTAAGAAAATAGTCAATGACAACCATGTCTGGTTGCTTTTAAAATGAGACAATGGAATATTCTATCCTCCATTCCTTATCACCCCCAATATTGTTATCTTTTTCATTGCCTCTTTATTGCCCCATTGCAATTTTCCATTGCCCCAATGCTATTTCTTTTATATCCCCATTGCATTCTCTTTATAACCCCTTTACAATCTGTTCAAATAACCAACTACAATCTGTTCATTAAATCACAATTGTAATTTCTATAAACACCTGTTCAATCTTTTCAATAAACAAATTGCAATCTGTTCTTTATTATTCCCATTTTAATATTTTAATTTTCCTCACTGCAAGCTCTTCTTTATTTCCCCCAATATCTTTATTGCCCCACTGCAATGTCTTTAATATCCCATTTTTATGGTACATGTACTTCAATCTCTTCATTGTCCCCATTGTAATCTTTCCATTGCCTGCCTCAACTGCAACCCCTTCATTGTCGTCATCTAATTCTGTTCATTTCCACAATTTTAATTTCTTTATTGCCCTATTTCAATATTTTCATTGTCGTCACTGCAATCTCTTCATTGCCCCGTTGCAATCTCTTCATTGCCCCCACGCAACTACCTTTTTTGGTCCCCATTGCAATCCCCAAAATAATATCTTTATTACTCATTGTTATTTCTTTAGGGGCTCCTATTGCATCTTTTTAAGCAGTGCTTTAGACTATGCCGGTGACAGGGTCGTTAGATATGGGAGATAACCAATTCTTCGAATAAGATTAATTTCCCTTGATTTTAAAAAGATTTTTTTTCTCACTAGGCCGGATTAATAAAACGCATTTGTTTCCTGTCTTCTAATCAATGTGCAAACACTTGTGCGCTCGGGAAATTTCTAAATGACATTTTCAGGCATATATTTTTATTGCCTGTATTAATTTACTTAAACATGGCTTCTGAAGCAATTTTACAAAATCAATAATTGGCCAATTTGCTTTCATGACTTGATCAGGGAATGAATACTTATCTATATGTCCAGGAAATATTTTGT
Organism: Ruditapes philippinarum; assembly: GCF_026571515.1. Lineage (NCBI taxonomy): Eukaryota > Metazoa > Mollusca > Bivalvia > Venerida > Veneridae > Ruditapes > Ruditapes philippinarum. The sequence goes on along the minus strand of NW_026855922.1, from coordinate 36,047 downwards.
GTGACATAGTCTTAATCAAAACATACTTGCAAAGAGTCAAAAACAAGTTTCATGTTCAGAAAACTGTATCACTGTTGATAGGCGCACAATAACCAAACCGTCTTTTTTAATCGGGCCTTAAAGAAACGAAAATTCATTTCAAAAAGAGGGAGAGTAATCTTACTTAAAAATTTGATAGTCAGTTAACTGCCTTTGATAATCGAACCTAATAACTAGCTTGTGGTCCAAGCATTAGATGCTCGCTTAGGATGTGAGAGGTCCCGGGTTCGAATCCAGGTCCAGATTTGAAAATATCTTTTTTTTTTCAATTATTCATATAAAACCAATTTTACTAAGATGTGCAAAGAAAAGGTACTCGATTGTGTTTAAAAGATGAAAAATAAAGATTGTACATATATACTGATGTCAGTTTGAAACTCTGGCTTAGAAACATATTAATATGTATTATACTATTATAATTAGCCGTTTTAACAATAATATGTATGAGCCGCGTCACGACAAAACCAACGTAATGCGTTTGCGACCAGCATGGATCCAGACCAGCCTGCGCATCCGCGCAGTCTGATCAGGATCCATGCTGTTCGCTTACAAACCCTATAACAAGTAGAGAAACTGATAGCGAACAGCATGGATCCTGATCAGACTGTGCGGATGCGCAGGCTGGTCTGGATCAATGCTGGTCGCAAACCCATTACTTTGGTTTTGTCATAGCGCGGCTCATATTTTTTACAACTTATCTATTTAGTTTTTGAAGATGTTTTTGATTTTAGTTTTTCTAGATACCCTTAAGTACACATGGACAGACGAGCCATAAATGATTCTGTAAAAAAAAGAAGGGGGGACTGTTTTACTCGCAACCTTTGCATTAATATAAAAATAATTAAAGCATATCTTTCTTTTAGGTTTATCACTGTCAGTTTAAGTAGGTTATGAGTTTATATATTTAAGTACTTAATATAAAGCATTCAAATCAACGATGAATTAACCGTGCGACGTATGTTAAGTAACGGGCGACTTTTTAAGAATCAACAAAAATTTAAAGAAAGAGAAATTGGTCAGTTCAGAAAAGTTCACTGTTTCTGAAAGTGTTAAAAATGCATAATCAACGACAAGGTTTACTATATTTTACCTACGAAATATCAGTACATCATATGGAATCATACGTCATTCTGCAATAGTGATGTAGCGAACATGTTGATTAAATTCTACACCAAAACTTTTCATGCACATTATTATTATTTATTTGGGAAAAAAATGATGAAAACATATGGATTTCAAATATAAAATACCAATAGTATAGGTGGTATTCAGATTACACGGGTGCATTCTAGAGGGGTTAGAGTCGATGACTTCTAATCCAGTTACCTCTCTGGCGTGGGTTCGATCCCTTGGAGATGCTTTGGTAGATTAGCGCGGAGGAAGGTAGTCTAGTACTGGTGAACGACTGCCCGCCTATACGACTGAAATACTGTTGGGAAAAGGCGTAAAATGAAACAAACAAACAAAATCTAGACTCGGCAATCTCCGTCAATTCTTGAAGTCGTCCGATGTGTTCCGATTCGACTATGCTGGTGACAATGTCGATATATAAGGGAGATAACTTATTTATCACTTAATAAAGTAAGATTAATTTCCCTTGATTTTAAAAAGATTTTTTTCTCACTAGGCCGGATTGATAAAACGCATTTGTTTACTGTCTCCTAGTCAATGTGAAAACACTTGTGCGCCCGGGGAATTTCTAAATGACATTTTTCAGGCATATATTTTTATTGTTTGTCTTAATTTACTTAAAACTCGCCTCTGAAGCAATTAAATAAGCTGTATATGTTTATTTTCGTTACAAAATCAATTATTGGCCAATTTGCTTTCATGACTTGATCAAGGAATGCATACTTATCTATCTGTCCAGGAAATACTTTGTTTGACATAATCCTAATCGCAATATACTTGCAAAGAGTCAAATATAAGGTTTATGTACTGAAAATTGTATCACTGTTGATAGGCGTACAATAACCAAACAGACTTTTTTAATCGGACCTTATAGAAACAGAAATTCATTTCAAAAAGAGGGAGAGTAATCTTACTTATATAGTTTGATAGTCAGTTAACTCCCTTAGATAAAAAAAATGTTTTTTCCTTAGATGCTCGCTTCGGGTGTAAGATGTCCGGAGTTCGTATCCCGGTCCAGGCATTTGAAAATCTTTTTTGTGTCTTTTTTTTACATTTTTTTATCAATTTTACTCTTAAACTCATTATATACATATACAACTTTTTTTTAAAGATATTTTTTTATTTTTAAATTCTTAAATTCTTAAGAACTAATTCAGTAGATCGTACTTCTATTTTTTCCATATCAGTGTTACACTTATCTGTTTCATAGTTTCATGGACACATTTAACTTGCTATTTAATTAATATTAGGAATTTAATATCAAAGCCTTAACTGAGTGGGGCTCTCACATTAAGCCTGGTACTGGAAGCTGTAAAAGATTTCCGCCATACTTAAGTTATTTAAGGTGTTTGGATTAAAAAATCATGTATTATTTTTACTGGTGGCACGATGATGAAAAAGTGATGATTACACGATGACAAAAACGTGATGGAACGATGATGAAATCCCGAGGATGATATTGGACGATAGTGCTCCGCGATAGTGGTATGGGACGATGGTGAAATAGCGATATAATATAGCATTTCCGTCATTGTGCCATTGCTGTTGCACAATCGAGCCGTCTGCCACTACGATTTCACCATCGTGGTATCGCGATTTTACCATTGCACTTTATGTGGTATCGCGATTTTACCATTGCACTTTTATGTGGTATCGCGATTTTACCATTGCACTATTATGACTTTATACCATAAAGCCATCGGATTTATAACGTAATTACCGAAATTATGTCATATTGTTTATAACATTGAACTAACGCCTTTTCACCATCGAACCATCATCGTCTTTTCACCATCGTACCCACATCGTCTTTTCACCATCGTACCATCATCGCCTTTTCACTATCGTACCATCATCGCCTTTTCACAATCGTACCATCATCGCCTTTTCATCATCGTATCATCATCGCCTTTTCACCATCGTACCATTATTGCCTATTCACCATCGTACCATTATCGCCTTTTCACCATCGTACCGACATTGCCTTTTCACCATCGTACCATTATCGCCTTTTCATCATCGTACCATTATCGCCTTTTCATCATCGTACTGTCATCGCCTTTTTCACACCATCGTACCCATCATCGCCTTTTCATCATCGAAACCTTTAAATTCCCCCTTTTTCCCATCGAACCATTACGCCTTTTCCCATCTTTACCCACTTGGACTTTTCACCATGGTACCTTTTCTTTTCCCCTTTTTCATCATGGGTACCATAATCCCCTTTTTTCACCATCTTTACCTTTTTATCGCCTTTTTCATCATCGTACCATTATCGCCTTTTCATCATCGTACTGTCATCGCTTTTTCACCATCGTACCATCATCAAAGATTAAGTTTATAACGAATTAACTGTCATATTTTTGGAGTCCATGACCGCGACTTGTATATTTTAATGTGAGGAAGTTATCAAGCTACTTTAAGGAAGATCAGTGGTTCTATCTCATGTTCCCGTTCGTGCCTGAAAAAAAAATGCACGGAGGGAACCTGCGATCCTCCTCCATTAAAAAAATTTGGAAAACTGCCATATGACTGTGTTGGTGCGACGTAAACCGGAATAAAAGGATCCCTAACATCATTGATATAAAAAGAATTGCAAGAATTGAATGTCCATTATGATTTTAATCAGAACATTTACATTTTATTAGAATAGAACGATTACAATCAAGACATTTCTTGAGTATGTACCTGCTTAATTACTGATATCACAATTACAGTAATATATACAAGAATCATATTTTCGCAAATATTTCCGCACACAAAAAGTCTGCATTTGACATTCGCAAACTTTTTGGTGATGCAGAAATATCCACTTATACAGTATATCTGGCAAGTTGACTCCCCTTCCTCTAAACCAGTGGTAAACACACTTGCCTCTATACTGGTGACAAGCTGACTTGCCATGATCTATACTGGTGGCAAGCTGATTTGCCATGATCTATACTGGTGGCAAGCTGACTTGCCTTGCTCTATACTGGTGGCAAGCTGACTTGCCATGATCTATACTGGTGGCAAGCTGACTTGCCTTGCTCTATACTGGTGGCAAGCTGACTTGCCATGATCTATACTGGTGGCAAGCTGACTTGCCATGATCTATACTGGTGACAAGCTGACTTGTCTTGCTCTATACTGGTGGCAATCTGACTTGCCTTGCTCTATACTGGTGGCAAGCTGACTTACCATGATCTATACTGGTGGCAAGCTGACTTGCCTTTCTCTATACTGGTGACAAGCTGACTTGTCTTGCTCTATACTGGTGGCAAGCTAACTTGTCTTGCTCTATACTGTTGGCGAGCTGACTTGTCTTCTTCTATACTGGTGGCAAGCTGACTTGCCTTACTCTATACTGGCGGCAAGCTGATTTGCCTTTTCTATACTGGTGATAAGCTGACTTGCAATGCTTTATACTGGTGTTAAGGTGATTTTCCTTGCTCTGGACTGGTGACAAGCTGACTTGCCTTGCTCTATATTGGTGGCAAGCTGATTTGTCTTGCTCTATACAGTTCGGCAAGTTGACTTGCTTACTCTATACTGGTGGCAATTTGACTTGCCTTGCTCTATACTGGTGGCAAGCTGACTTGCCTTGTTCTATACTGGTGGCAAGCTGACTTGGACTTGCCTTACTCTATACTGGTGGCAAGCTGACTTGCCTTACTTTATATTTGTGGCAAGCGGCTTTGCCTTTCTCTATACTGGTAGCAAGCTGACATGCCTCGCTCTATACTGGTGGCAAGTTGACTTACCTTTCTCTATCCTGGTGGCAGGCTGACTTGTCTTATACTGGTGGCAAGCTGACTTGCCTTGTTCTATTACTGTGGCAAGGTGACTTGTCTTGCTCTATACTGGTGGCAAGCTGACTTGTCTTACTCTATATTGGTGGCAAGGTGACTTGCCTTGTTCCATACTGGTGGCAAGCTGACTTGACTTACTCTATACTGGTGGCAAGCTGACTTGTCTTACTCTATATTGGTGGCAAGGTGACTTGCCTTGTTCCATACTGGTGGCAAGCTGACTTGCCTTGTTCTATACTGGTGGCAAGGTGACTTGTTTTGCTCTATACTGGTGGCAAGCTGACTCGTCTTACTCTATATTGGTGGCAAGGTGACTTGCCTTGTTCCATACTGGTGGCAAGCTGACTTGACTTACTCTATACTGGTGGCAAGCTGACTTGTCTTACTCTATATTGGTGGCAAGGTGACTTGCCTTGTTGCATACTGGTGGCAAGCTGACTTGCCTTGTTCTATACTGGTGGCAAGGTGACTTGTCTTACTCTATACTGGTGGCAAGCTGACGACTTGCTTTACTTTATACTGATGATATGCTGACTTGCCTTGCTCTTTTTGATATCCAGTATTTCTAAATAACAACAAGAGGGCCATGATGGTCCTAGATGGCTCGTCCAAGATTCATTATTAGAAAATGTCACAATTCTTCAAGGCTGTGTTAAATGATAAGGTCATCTTAGATATGCTTTTTGTGACCAAATATGTGTCGATCCTTGTCATTTTTGACCAAAAGGACATAATTTATGTAACTTTTATAGAGACCCAGAAAACAATGTTTTATGCCTGAAAGAAATTGTAGTGTCGCATGTGTTTTCCTATAAAAGATTTAACAAGACTGTTCCCAAGATGGGGGCCAATTTTGACCCTAGAAGCACGATTTAAAGATTTTTTAGAGGACCACAAGGCATTGTAGCTCCACACAAGAAGACTTAAATGTGTTTTCGTATATAAATCTATATAAACTAGTGTCCGTCTGGGTGAGGACAATTTTGACCCCAGGGTACTGAATTAAAAGCGGAACACATGGTGATGCTACATACTAAATATCTAAGTCCCGAACATTGTATTTTCTAAGTTTTTTAAGCCTTGTTTATTATAAGTGGCCCCAAGGCAGTGTCATTTGTGCCTCAAAGTGCATGACTAACATGTATATTATTTTTAAAGGTGACCTGAATGGGATGCTTTATGCTGATCATTTAAATTCTAGCCACTGTAGTTTCTAAAGTGAAGTGTTTTAATTAAAAAAATCATTTATAAAGTCATCTTTTGTACATCAGACTGGAACTATTCAGAGGCCTACCTATATATTATACCTGTGAAGTTTAGTCAAAATCAGTCTTGTGTTTTAGAAGGAAATTTTGTTTTAAAGTAAGGAATGTTGTTTTTAAGAAGGAAATGTTGTTTAACAACAGCTTGCCATGACTTTATGGTCAAGTCAGCTAAAATGACAGAAGCTAAACGGCTATCAATCAAAGAAAAAAACAAAATGACCCAAAAAATATCTAATTTGATAAATCATATACAAAAATAACAACACATTGTGACAAAAGATATTGTGCATCAAAATTAATATAAAAGTATTTAATAATAATAACACAATATGACTTATGTGTACCTGATTATTTAGTGTTTCACTGTGCAATATGGCTTTTATGGCAACCTCATAGATGTACAATAATATTAACACAATGTTACTTATGTGTACCTGATTACTTAGTGTTTTATTATGCAATATGGCTTTTATTACAACCTAATAAATGTACAATAATATTAACACAATATGACTTATATGTACCTGATTATTTAGTGTTTTACTGTGCAATATGGCTTTTATTACAACCTCATAAATGTTCAATAATATTAACACAGTATTACTTATGTGTACCTGATTACTTAGTGTTTTATTGTGCAATATGGCTTCAATGGCAACCTAAAAAATGTACAATAATATTAACATAATATAACTTATGTGAACCTGTTTTTTTAGTGTTTTACTGTGCAATATGGCTTTTATTACAACCTCATAAATGGACAATAATATTAGCAAAATATTACTTATGTGTACCTGATTACTTAGTGTTTTATTATGCAATATGGCTTTTATTACAACCTAATAAATGTACAATAATATTAACACAATATGACTTATATGTACCTGATTATTTAGTGTTTTACTGTGCAATATGGCTTTTATTACAACCTCATAAATGTTCAATAATATTAACACAGTATTACTTATGTGTACCTGATTACTTAGTGTTTTATTGTGCAATATGGCTTCAATGGCAACCTAAAAAATGTACAATAATATTAACATAATATAACTTATGTGAACCTGTTTTTTTAGTGTTTTACTGTGCAATATGGCTTTTATTACAACCTCATAAATGGACAATAATATTAGCAAAATATTACTTATGTGTACCTGATTACTTAGTGTTTAATTGTGCAATATGGCTTTAATGGCAACCTCATTAATGTTCAATAATATTAGCACAATATTACTTATGTGTACCTGATTATTTAGTGTTTTACTGTGCAATATGGCTTTTATAGCAACCTCATAAATGTACAATATACAACCTAATGAAAATCAGCAATTGTCTTCAATTAATTGTTAATAAACCACAAATTCTGTTCTGTTCTGTTCCCTATCCAAAATAACCCTGACTATATTGTGCAAACATTCAAATTAATGGCATTGTTAGTTTCGAACACATAGGAACACATTACGTAGAAACAGACATTTCAATCTATTGACATAATATTTCTGGTGAAAGCTTTCAAACAGAGCAAGTTATTTTTTCACAGCAGCAAGAATTTCCTCCCAATCCATCCAGTAAGTGTCCTTGATTCTGTCCAAGTAGTCTGCCACGTTTTTAAGTTCATCACCTTTAAGTAAAACCATTTAAACACCTTTAATATTTAATGTTTTATTAAAACATAAACATAAAAATACCATATGAGCCTGCGCTGATCAGGATCCATGCTGTTCGCTATCAGTTTCTCTACTTATAATAGGGTTTGTAAGCGAACAGCATGGATCCTGATCAGACTGCACAGGCTGGTCAAACGCATTATGTTGGTTTTGTCATGGCACGGCTCATATATGTATCACTGTCATAGTACAGGTAATTTATATAATAATGATCCAGATGATGATAATTGTACCAGTTTTAATCTTAAAATGTCATTCATGTAATCCTGGAAAAAGTGATAACGTTCTGTAAATAAATTGTTAAAAATTTGCAAGATATTACACAATTTTCTCTGTTTGTAACTTTAAATGGCAAGTCTAAAATGATGACAATAAGAAATAAGATTGCATTTGTGAAAAATGCTATGCCATCGCATTAATACATCACTAAATTGATTTATGCATGAAAAACAACTTTGGGAGCCCTTCAACAGAGAAACAATCTTGGCAAATTTGGTTGAAATGGGACTAAAGGTTTCTTAGGAGAAGATTTTTAAGGTTTCTATATAATTTGTAAAAGACACATACACTGATGAATCGCTATATGCCACCGCATCGCAGATTGTGGTGGCATAAAAACAAAATGGCATGAAAACAAAATAACATAATTTTCAACAAAACTAAATTGAAGCAGTCATTATATATAATTAACTGTCAAACTGACCTATTTGAATTTGTACTGAACCAGATGCATGTAAGAGTATGATTTTGATTGAAATGCAGCATATAGCTGGATTCTAAATTCTTTAAATATCAGCTTAAAATATACAAACTTGTCAGGAGTTGACGTCCAGGACAAGACTCCGGAGTACACCAGCGGATCTGAGACAAAATACCAAAGGCTGCACAGTCTGTTTCCGTTATCTTATCGCCCATGATGTACTTCTTATCGCCTGTAAGGAAACAATATTGTCTTACTTAAACACCATACATAAATGCCCTTGAAATTCAAGTTAAACGAGCATGTTTTAAGATATAGGAATATACTTGTTGACACGGTCTGGTTAACCAACAATAAATTAAAATACAGTCATTTAACTGTATACGGAAATGTAATTTTTAAACGCAAAGAAATGTTATATTTACAAATGTAAGCCTTTAAGAACATTGACAAAATATGATAAAATGATGCTGAACAACATGACTCTACAAGTGTGAAAAGTTCTCACACTAAACATGCTTTTGTCAACAGTGCAAAGTGTATGTGTTGCATGCGTGTTGCATGGATCAGGCTTTCCACCACTAGATTAAAGCGGCCTTCAGCTTTTCTAATAGTTAGATATGTTTTTTTAAATAAATCAAAATAATTAATGTGGAAAATGAAATTTGCTGTCTTTAAAATACGTAAACAATAAGGAAACCCCTCGATACCTCTAATCTACCGGTCCGCTCTCTATATTTAAACAAGTAAAGCAGACGATTTGTTTCCCGTTTTCTATTTTTAGAAACGAACGTCACTGCCGCGTTATAAATAGCTCACAGAACGCTGTGTTGAAGATGGCTAAAAGGTGATATGATGCACTTTTCCGAGATATATTTACTAAAATACTTAGATTGAAACAACATAGTATTGTTTTTCCAACTAAAAATAAAAGATGAAGGCCGCTTTAAAGTTCAAATCTCACCTAACAAATCTGAGAACTTTTTAAGATCATTACGCATCATCTGATGTACTTCCTCGTCACTATGGCGACCAATTCCTACAGTGTAAGATGTTTTAATCATTCTAGGACGCATAGTAATTTTGAGCAAAGCTGCCACAGGACCTGGAACTTTTAGGAATTTCCGTAACATTTCATCGCCAAAAATCACCCAACGGCTGTAGACATTTAGCCTGAAAAAAATAAGGAAGTAAATAAAGCTGGACGCAAAGTTAACACAATATTATAGGCGTTTAAGAATTAAGTAGATATTCACAAGCCTTTCACTGGTTTGCAATTTTAATACTTCCATCGCATTATCTAATAAATATATAATATACTTTTTATCACGGTATTCCTAATGGGTCGTTTTGCATATTTTGAGTAAAACATGTTAAAAGTATTTTTTTTTACATTGCAACGTTTATTAAATATAAAAATAGTAATTAATATAAATACTTTTGACTTCACATAATACAGTCTAGATAATGATGATTTTCCCTTAAAATAGAGATCTATATCTTAAGTATTTATGACAATGTGACGCATGGTGGTGGTACAGTTAACCAGTACTAGTTACATTTTCTTTCGCAAGGAACTGATAACTTCTGTGTATGCTAGAGCAAAGGTGCAGTGCGAATGACCGTACAAAGGATTTCATGATCAATCACAACGAAAGTGACCTTCACCGTGCGGGAATCGAACCCAAATCGGCACGGGTGTGTGATAAATAGAGGATATTGAATGAGAAAGCTTCCACGAACCAGTACGTGTATTCTTCCAACCATTTCTGTATCGCCCATGCAACAGCCCGTTCTTGTTTGCTAAGATGACTGTTCATATCAAAGTTGAATTCCTTATTAAAGTACTCAATTATTAACTGAGAGTCACCCATTGTAATACCGTTATATTCTATCCATGGTGTTTTATTCTTCGGTCCGCCTTTGTAGTTAAAATCAAGCTGAAAATATATGTCAAGTCTACGATGAGCATATTTTCCGTAAGTATTTCAAATGAGCCGCACCAAGTCAAAACCAACATAATGCGTTTGCAGCCAGCATGGATCAAGACCAGCCTGCGCATCCGCGCAGTCTGATCAGTATCCATGCTGTTCGCCTGTTCGCTTACCCTATAACAAGTAGTAAAACTGATGCGCAGGCTAGTCTGGATCCATGCTCGTCGCAAACGTATTATGTTGGTTTTGTCATGGCGCAGCTCAAATATTGATAAGAACAATAGATACATAGATCATTTGGATATTGTTAATGAAAAAAAATGTTGTTAATGTTCTAAGTAATTTAGTATGAACAGTCAAATGATAAAAAAAATATTGTGTTCAAGAACATTTTATTATCTGCTATATAAATATCTGTAATACATGTATCTAACACTTGCCAACAATAAACATACATACAATTCTTTCATGTTTTGATGTTATATCAGATACTTAATAGTATTAACATGTTTACCATAGTATCTCGTGAGTACCACTTAAATATCTCGTACGCACAACTTAATAACGCGTGACCACGGCCAAGTATCTTTTGAGCAGCACTTAATTGTCTCGTACGCACGACTTAGTAACGCGTGAATACGGCATAGTATCTCGTGCGCACTACTAAATTATCTTGTACGCATGACTTAGTAACGCGTGACCACGGCATAGTATTTCGTGAGCAGCACTTAATTATCTCGTACGCATGACTTAGTAACGCGTGACCACGGCATAGTATCTCGTGAGCACCACTTAATTATCTCGTACGCACGACTTAGTAACGCGTGACCACGTGAGCACCAATTAATTTTCTCGTACTCACGACTTAGTATTTGGTGGCCACGACATAGTATCTCGTGCGTACAAGATAGATAAAAAAACGCTCATGTCACCTTTGTACCACCGTACGATTGATCCCAACCCTTAATATTAAGTTATCATCACAAATACAGGTATAAAAACTATATCCATATATCTTAAACAATCCCCGTTTGTTCTCAAATTCCACTTCTATACCGACGTTTTCTTTTTTTCTTCTTTCTTTTGTACACTTACATTACTGGTCAGGCATACAGTTAAGGCACAGTTGAGAAGCAAGAATATGTGTTGCCTACATTTAATTATAACTTAATATTGTCACTGTTAAAATATTTTTTTTTTGCCGTTGTTGTTTTTTAGTTAAAAAATGTCCACAAATTTCATAAAAACATACTTAGTGTGATAGTAATTCAGATATCTCCTAGATGAGAGGCAATTAATGGTTGCTCATTATCCCGTGGGTTCAAATAACTATATACCAGATTCTACATTAACCAACATATCCAACCTGGTTAAGATGTACAATGTGGTTAAGATATCCAACGTGGTTAAGATATCCAACGTGGTTAAGATATCCAACTTGGTGAAGATATCTAACGTGGTTAAGATATCCAACGTTGTTAAGATATCCAACTTGGTTAAGATATCCAACGTGGTTAAAATATCAAACTTGGTGAAGATATCCAACGTGGTTAAGATATCCAACGTGGTTAAGATATCCAACTTGGTGAATATATCCAACGTGGTTAAGATATCCAACTTGGTTAAGATATCCAACGTGGTTAAAATATCCAACTTGGTGAAGATATCCAACTTGGTTAAGATATCCAACGTGGTTAAGATATCCAACGTGGTTAAGATATCCAACTTGGTGAGGATATCCAACGTGGTTAAGATATCAAACTTGGTGAAGATATCCAACTTGGTGAAGATATCCAACGTGGTTAAGATATGCAATGTGGTTAAGATATCCAACGTGGTTAAGATACCCAACCTTGTTCTATCACTGTGTCCGTCCTGTCTCAAAATGTGCAGAGTTCAAATAAAGTTTTCTAACAACATCTGTGTACATCCAGTATAACGCAGGAATTGTGCAAAAGTAACGCAGGAATTTTGCAAGTTGTAAAATGTTAACATATTCATGGAAATAATTGTAATGCTGGTACGTCATAGCAGGCGTATGCGTTTATTTATTTCTGTTACTTTGATTTATGTAAAAATAGTTTGGTCCCTTTATTTACCCCGTTATTCGTTTTGGACATAACTTTTCACAGATTCGGCGGTACTTTTTGTTATTTTCACATTTCTGCGTTACGGTGCCGTCACACTGGACTGTGGCCATTTACGACCTTACGGCGACCACAGAAAATGTACAAATCCGCCGGCAAAGGTGACCAAATCGCGTGGAAAAGACCCCCAAAATAATTCAAATTCTAAAACAGTCGCGCTTTTATCGCGACATTTGCGATCACACTGCGTTCTTAGGGCGCGCCCGCCACTACTTATACGCGCTTATGGTGTTTTCGTCGGAGTTCCAATCGTGCTTTCACCATGCTTATGGGTTCTTTAATCTTTTAATCTTATCAAGCCTCTTCTACGTGTATAACGACTTCACAGGTATCTCAACGCCATAGGGTCTCAACCCGAGAGTCACAGTGAAGACGCATCAAATTCGCCGTTGCAAGTGTTGCCGTTTTCGCAGCGTCTTTTTCGTGTACTGCGCTTTTACTACGTTCATAGCTCTAGATGTAACGATGTTTTTCTAACGACAGTCTAACGATCAACGCGTTCCTTGACGGATCGCCGGACCTTGGCTTATGTTTTGAGTGAGACTAAAAAAAGGATTGGAGCCCCACACTAAATACCGTATTCCGGTACATACAGGACAAGCCGCTTGAATAATAAAATGCTAAAATCTTGTCTTTTTACCCAACGGAATGACTTTTAACAGGTATGATTCATCTTTCACACAAAATTAAGTACTATAATAAAGGACAAATGTAACAAGAGGGCCATGATGGCCCTGAGGTCGCTCACCTGTATATAGGCCCCCACCCCCACCCCCCCCCCCCCCAACGTTGCAGGGCCAATTTAACCCAAGGGTTTTTATTTGCACAAACTCGGTAGACACCCATAAGAAGATGTTTCATGCTAAACATCTAAGCTCTAGCTCATTGGGCTTTATTAAAAGAAGATTTTTTTAAAGTTTTTACTATACACATATAGTTAAAAACAATGACACCCCTGGGGCCGCGCCAGTTTTGACCCCAGGGCTTTTATTTGAACAAACTTTGTAGACACTTACTAGAAGATGTTTCATGCTTAATATCTAAACTCTAGCTATTTGGGTTTTTTCAAAGAAGATTTTTAAGTTTTTGCTATACACATATAAAGAAAATCCATGACCCCGGGGCGGGGCCAATTTTGACCCCAAGGCTTTTATTTGAACAAACTTTGTAGACACTTACTAGAAGATGTTTCATGCTTAATATCTAAACTCTAGCTATTTGGGTTTTTTCAAAGAAGATTTTTAAGTTTTTGCTATACACATATAAGGAAAATCAATGACCCCCTGGGGCGGTGCCAATTTTGACCCACGGGCTTTTATTTGAACAAACTTGGTAGACACCTATTAGAACATGTTTGATGCTAAATATCTTAGCCATAGCTCTTTGAGTTCTTTAAAAGAAGATTTTTTAAGTTTTTACTATATGCATATAAGGAAAATCAATGATCCCCCGGGGCAGGGCCAATTTTGACCCCAGGGCTTTTATTTGAACAAACTTGGTAGACACTTATTAGAACATGTTTCATGCTAAATATCTTAGCTTTAACTCTTTTGGTTCTTTAAAAGAAGATTTCTTAAGTTTTTACTATATGCATATAGGGAAAATCAATGACCCCCTGGGGTGGGGCCAATTTTGACCCCAGGGCTTTTATTTGAACAAACTTGGTAGACACTTATTAGAACATGTTTCATGCTAAATATCTTAGCTTTAACTCTTTTGGTTCTTTAAAAGAAGATTTTTTAAGTTTTTACTATATGCATATAGGGAAAATCAATGACCCCCCGGGGCGGGGCCAATTTTGACCCCAGGGCTTTTATTTGAACAAACTTGATAGACACTTATTAGAACATATTTCATGCTAAATATCTTAGCTTTAACTCTTTTGGTTCTTTAAAAGAAGATTTTTAAGTTTTTACTATATGCATATAGGGAAAATCAATGACCCCCCTGGGGCGGGGCCAATTTTGACCCCAGGGCTTTTATTTGAACAAACGTGGTAGACACCTATTAGAACATGTTTGATGCTAAATATCTTAACCATAGCTCTTTGAGTTCTTTAAAAGAAGATTTTTTAAGTTTTTACTATATGCATATAGGGAAAATAAATGACCCCCCGGAGCGGGGCCAATTTTGACCCAGGGCTTTTATTTGAACAAACTTGGTAGACACCCATTAGAACATGTTTCATGCTAAATATCTTAGCCATAGCTCTTTGAGTTCTTTCAAAGAAGATTTTTTAAGTTTTTACTATATGCATATAGGGAAAATCAATGACCCCCCGGGGCGGGGCCAATTTTGACCCCAGGGCTTTTATTTGAACAAACTTGGTAGACACCCATTAGAACATGTTTCATGCTAAATATCTTAGCTGTAGCTCTTTTGGTTCTTTAAAAGAAGATTTTTTTAAGTTTTTACTATATGTATATAGTGAAAATCAATGACCCCCGGGGCGGGGCCAATTTTGACCCCAGGGCTTTTATTTGAACAAACTTGGTAGACACTCACTAGAAGATGTTTCATGCCAAATATCTAAGCTCTAGCTCTTATGGTTTTTTAAAAGAAGATATTTAAAGTTTTTTTCTTTCGGTTGCCATGGCAACCAGAGTTCTGCATGGAATTAAATTCTTTGGACAATTTTTAAAGGTGACCACCAAAGGAACATTCCTGTGAAGTTTGGATGAAATTTGCTTAGTGGTTTATGAGGAGATGTCATTTAAAGTAAAAGTTTACGGACGGACGGACGGACGGCCGGACGGACGGACGACGGACGGACGCCGGACGAAAAGCGATCACAAAAGCTCACCCTGTCACTTTGTGACAGGTGAGCTAAAAATCGGCAAAAAAAAACGATATGTGTCTATTTTGTGATCATGATTTCTACAAGAGTCTAGAGGTATTGCTCCTATCCTGTATTGAGCTAAATCCGTTGTTTTAACCACGTTTAAAACAAATGCCGTGACTCGGCGATCATTGGCGATCATGGCAACCATAACACGACGTCTGGCGTTTCTACCACGGTAATACCACGCTTATGGCGACCTTAACACACTCTGGGTCCATTTTTCGTCGCCGCAGCAGCGCAGTAAGGACGCCTCTCCGGTGTGACGGCACTATTACTTGATATACACGGTCACCACGCATCCGCCTTGAAAGTAGCCATACGATCTTAGCGTGCCCCATTACCCACAATATTAACCTCAAATAGATATATCAACGAAATGAAATAACTGTTTGTCATTTACCTGGAACGGTATTTTATGTATCCGCAAATACGTTTCTAACTTCATCACAAAATGGCCCATATTCGGAATAGTTTTGGTCCGAGGAAACACATGAAGAATGACCTTGTCTTTCGGATAATCCACGCCGCATACTCTGTGAAACAAAGTAATATTAAGCATATTCAAATAGTAAATAAATTAAGCCTATCTACCATGTTTGTCTTCCTCCACCAGTAAAGCTGGAACGTCGCGATATGACCTATACTGTGTCGATGTGACGTAAAACCCAAAACAAACAAACAAACAATATTTCCCATTAGAAATAGTATAGTATTTTCCCAATCAACAGGGAATAAATCCCAATTGAAAGTTACAAATTATAAAAATATTGAATAAAAAATTCTAAAATTTGAAAATAAGGGATTCTTCACTGTTATACTGCTTAAATGTTTGAGACAAACAGTGATTCTTTGCATTTATTTAATCAGTGCAAAATTTAAGTCATGCATTTTTTCCAAATTTATACCAAAACATCGCTGAAATTCCCAATTCCATGGGTATGGGTCATGTTCCAAAAGCCTGGGTATGTTAAAATGGAAAACGACTCGTTATATTTTAAAATACATTGACTGCCTTTTTTCTATATATCAGAAAAACAAATACAAGTAAAGTAATAATATGATAATTATGTAAAGAAACGTGATCGGTTGTTACTACTTATTCTGACTGACTGACTGACTGACAGATAGACAGACAGACTCTCACATTCCTGAGTAGTGGGCATGTTCGGTTTTGTTATTCTTTTAATGTAAAATTGTTTATAGAATTCCTCTACCTGAATGAAGATTAGAAGATAAGAAGAAATAAACATGTTGCCGAACTATGCTGTACAATAATCACATAAATATAACATTGTTAAGTATGCACTGGTCTTGTTAAATGTCAGATTTTTCATGTAGATACAGTGATACGCCTGAGACGAAAAACAGGTTGTTCCCCCTTGCCAAACAACGCTTCATATATTTCTCGCTTCAAATGCTTGTCGATAAATTTTGCCTCTGCTATAGAGTCTATGACATCTCGATCTCTTGACATCTCTACCCCTCGATCCCCTAAGACAGCTCGACCCATTACACTTAGACCCCTAAGACACTTAGACCCCTTAAATTGACTGGCCATTTCGACCCCTTATTCTATAATGTTGTAGTTGAAGACGTTAACTTCGAAAAAATAATGTGCATAAAGACGTAAATATAGAAAAAAAAGGTAAATTTGTTTACAAGTTTGATTATTATAAATAATCTAATAGATATACTGAATAATAAGTGAAATCATATTAAGCCGTTATTTGTTATACACGATCATTCATCAAGTCAAGTATTTTATATAAGAAATAGAAACACACGCACTACATTTAAACAGAAACACACGCACTACATATATAACAGTTATTGCAATAGAAATTGTAAAAGTTACTTTTTATGAAATCAATATCGATCGGTCGTTTTGTAATTCACCTTTTCTAAGCAAATATTGTCATTATTCCCATTGCACTTGTTAATTTCTGTAAATGGAACTACTAATTAATATCAGGAAGTCTTAGGCTTGTTGGTTCTTTAATTACCATATTTTAATTATTTAAAAAACAGGTACGCGTGTTGTTATACATGAAATAAAAATATATATTTGAGGAAGTTAGTATGAAATTCATTATGTATCTTAGAAATCAATAAGTAAATCGTAATAAATTTAGAAAAGTAACGCAAAACTTCAGAAAATTAATGAGACTCAGGTCAATATTGCCAAAAATATTAATAAGTATTGTTAATTTAAAAAAATCCTTATCTGGCACTGAAGTCTTTGATGCATCATGCCCAAGCTTTTTATAATAACAAAACATGCATGTTTAATTGCAACAAATTTGTTAATTTGTATTATACTGTGCTCATCTTAGTTCACGGTACTTAACGCTTTGAAACAAGAAAGAAAACAGCAAATGAAACTTACGATTAAATTATCATATGTAGTAACATATAGGAATTTTCTGCTGTATGACACAAGGAAACAACAATATATTCAGTCAAAATTAGTTTAAATGGGCCAGCTAGACGGCCATTTTGTAAACAATGTCATCATTTAAATCGCGGTAAATGGTATTACACTATAGTTTTTTCATGTTTCAGTTAAAATTTCTGAATATATATGGCTCTATTTTAAACATTAAAAGTATTTTTACTTTTTAACTCAAAACTTTTTTTTTAACAAACAAAAACAACTAGAAAATGGTGAATGTTTCAGACGTATGGACTCTTTTTGCTATTTGCAGAAATTTGTAAAACGTTGTTCTGTTTAACGTATAAATCTAGAGATTTAAAATATGTTACACAAAAACTTTGTTGTTTAGGTGTATGAATAAAATATGTCAATTCTGACTAATTTTAACACTGGTCATATGAAAACATGCCATTACCGTGAAATAAGTGATGACGCGGAATTAGTGATGTTGAGTATAGGTTGTTTACGAAATAATGATCTCACTTCCCTGCATAATATTGTTTCCTATATCGATGTGTTTCTTTGTGAAAGAGTAATAATTTCACACAACAATGTCATATTTTAAGTGTTTAAAGACAAATTTGGCATAAAAAGATATTATTCTGTTTTTAATCTGTGTAGGCTTACAGTAGAGGGAGGTTTAACTGATTTTATGCTATAAATAACACGATATGATGAATATCGTAAAATTAGCTGATGAAATCAAAAATATAATGCATTATCAGTGACGTCACATTAACTTAAACTTATAATGTATTATTAGACCTAATTACGAATGTACGATAATTATCTATATGTCCGATATCTGGATCAATACAATAATAAGTTGTAGAACTGACCTTGTTCGAGAACGTTTCATTCGTTTATATAATAACAATGACGATCCGACGATGACAGCACCTGTTGCTAAATATAGTCCGTTATCTTTGACAAATTCACGTAGAGATTCCATTGTGACCGTGTGTTTGTTGTTGTTTTTTTTAATTAAATGAGTCTTGTAAACGTTTATACTACTGAGGTTAAGATTGAGCTCGTGATATGAATAAATGACAGATTACGTTATCCGGACGAATACTCCGGGTTTTTTTCCTGTAAAAGTTAAATATCCGGTAACTCATTTATTTTAAGGTTTTATATCATAAATATAATGCTCAGAATGAAAATTTCTCAATATTGTAAGTTCCAAAATGCATAATTTATAAAGATATTACCAAATTTACATTACATGTTAATAAAAGGAGGTATAGTTAGATATTTATTTTCTGTTAAGTCTAAGAAGAAATGAATGCATATATTAATGATTGCATATAATGTGGGCAAATATTTACAGTTCTTTAACATATTCTTCGGTGTTTGAAAATTGTTTAAGAAGCATAATTATATGCATATATAAAATTTCACTTAAACTGAAAATTTCCTTCAAATTATAAATGAGCCGCGTCACGACAAAACCAACATAGTGGGTTTGCGACCAGTATGGATCCTTATCAGACTGCGCGGAGTCAGGATCCATGCTATTCGCTATCAGTTTCTCTACTTGTTATAGGGCTTGTAAGCGAACAGCATGGATCCTGATCAGACTGCCTCGATGCACAGGCTGGTCTGGATCCATGCTGGTCGCAAACCACATTATGTTGGTTTTGTCGTGACGCGGCCTGAAAATGTCTGTTGTTGCCGCTGCTGTACATTACTTTATGACATCGATTTTCTTGTTATTATAGAAGCAGATATATGAAGGTCAGGTCCATATTGCCTTGATTTATATTATTTAAAATTCAACAATATAATTATCTGCCATAAAATGATCACTCCATGTCCACGTGAGTATATGTACTTGTTTATAATATTTTGCCATGGTTTTATATAAATATACAATGTAACGTTGCATGTACACATTCGAATGCGTATGAACCTTAATATTTAGAACGGGAGCTTTAAAAATAAAGTACATGTTTTAATTGATTAAGGGAAATAATTATTCAATACATGCTAACAAAACTATATCATTGATTATCTGATTTATAAACATCAGTCATAAAAAATGTGTAACGAATAATTTACAAATGATGCTATCAATTGATACAAGAAAAACAAACTATTTTCCTCTTCAAGAAACACGCAATTTCCCGCTTCCCTGAGATTAAAACTTTCTATTTCATAAGTAACACATTAAAATAAAGTAAACCTTTAGCCTATCGGTACCATAAGTGATCAGGCTTTGCCACAAGCATAAAACCAGGCACGTCCTTGTTGTCTGGTCAGGCTCTATACTGTTGACAGCTCAATTTTTGTATTTTAATATGGAAATCCCATGACTTTCAAGTATACTAATATATACAGTCTCGAGTCGAAAAGTTTTATATAATATTGTTGTTTCACTGCTTCTGAGGGATCACTCATTTTATCAGATTGTTGTTATACTTTTTGTTTATAAAATATATTAGTACCAAAGGTGAAAGTACCAATGACACCTAAGACGTCTTATCTTAATCATTAATTTGGTCCTTAGTTTGGTTCAGTTGTGAATGTAATTTTTATTGTTATTAATTAATTCTATTCTAAATGAATTTGTTTATTTTGCAAATAATATTTCATTATTACAAACTTTAGAATATTATTGCAGCCCAATATGATCAAGTATATTTCATATTAAACATGAAAATCAGATCAGGGTCGTGATTTTTAATGACGTCATAGTAAGACTCTACCATAGCACTAGTCTATCGGCAAATGAATCTAGCAATGGCCAATATTTTTATTGGTACCATCGATATGCCGATGGTAAATAAATCTACAAATGGATACCAATATATTTACTACCGTCTGTCCGTAAAATTTTCCATGGCATTTTTTTTGTTGCCAATGTATTTACCTTGAATTCTGTCTGCAAATTTATCTAACCATGACAAATTATGTCCGTAAACATTGGTACCATGGTATGACTATGATAAGTAAACCTACATATGGTATGATTTTTCATAATTGGTACCATTAGGAATATTCTGAACGCACCAAATGTGTTACAAATACATGTACATGTACATAAAAAGAATCTTTACTTCGAGTACAATAAACTGTAGATTTTATCTGGATTATTTTGAGCTTGGAAAATGAAAACCAGGTTGAATATCCAAGGCTACCTTAATTCTTTGGATAGATTTTTGTGCTCAACGCAAAGTAAAATGAGATATTGCCAATCTTTGAACATGGTGATGCAAGGGACACAACTTGTATAGTCTTGTATTGCATGTCCTCTAGAGTTATTTGCGTGAATCTATAATAAAGTTAGTTACCCACCTAAAAGATTCATGTTGTTAGAATGGTTAAATTTGCTGGAAAAATAAACCCATGGATAATATTTTAGTTATTTAGTTATATGTTCATTTAACATTTAATTATAAACTTGACACATAAAACATAAAATTAATATATATATATTGTTTAAAACTGCAAAAGGTTTTAAACATTTATCGAAATTTAATCCATTAGATACAGTTTCAACTGTAATAGTGGTCAGGTTCAATGAGAATCAATTAATGGTCCACACGGGGGACCAAACAATCACAAAATTCGTAGAGGAGTATATTCTCAGGGCTCAGTAGATTTATATAAGTGTCGCTATATAAAGATATTGGACTAAACAACAACAACAACAACTAATTTATACTATTTCAATCAATTATTTTATTATTGTGAGAAGTCCCTAACATAAATTTATTAAAGAAGCATACCCGTGGTCCCCAATTAAAAGATTAAAAAACTATTTTCTTCAAGGACACATTCAGATGGTACGGAAAAAAGTTACATTGGTCCATATTACATTATCTATAGTTAATTGATATAATTGTTGAAACCTTTACAAGCTTTTTAAACACTTTAATTATTCTATAAAATAATTTATTATGATTGAAATATCAATTGGTAGATCACACATAAAACAACTCTTAGCAGTAACTGAATAAAATACAGTGTTGTAGAAATGTGTGTCGAATAATTGACTCCATTCCAGACAAGAAAAATGGGCGATAACATATAAATAATCAAATTATTATGTTGCACTTCAAATTATCAAAGTTTATAAACACATATATCTTGCATTATCTCTGCATTGATGTAAAACCAGAAAAATCAAGTTTGTTCCACCATCAAATGAGGAATTATTTTAAGTATACATTATGCCGTTAAAAATAAAGTGTATTATATATTAGGAAATATTGTCCATTATATGATCACGGTATCCTATGTATTCAACTTGTTTGAGTTTCACATTATTTCCTTAGTTTTAAGACTATAATTGTGTCTGACCACCCTGCTTCTATCAGAGCTTTATTTTTCCTATCAAATGTTAATGTACGAGAACGTCCACCTGTCAAGTTAGATAGGTTTGTTATGACCTGAAGTATAGTTCTACCATCTTCACTTATTTTTATAATATTCCAATTCATATCATTTACATAAACAAAACCTTCATCATCTACACAAACTCCACATTTGAAATTTATGTCTTCATTGTTTAATGTAAACAAATGGTTTCCATTGTTGTCAATGGTAACAAGCTCATTTAGACCTGGTAGGTATAACTTACTTCCATCATTACTCACAGTAATCGGTGATGTATTGTTAAAAATGTAATAATTAAAAAGAAATGATTCGTTTCTAGATATTAAATAAATCATCTGCTGCTTTATACCATCTGTACTATAACTATAAACAGAACCATAACAGTCTCTTACATACATCTGATCGCCATGACAAACCAGACCAAGACACTCATGATCTGTATCAATGGATTTAAGCAGAGTCATACTATGTGTAGTATCAACAAACTGAAGTTTCTTCCACGACAGTGATACAACAGCTACATTATCCCTGACATAACAAACATCATATGGTATATGAGAAAGATCACACACACACCTTACATTATACATATTATCAAGTTTCTTCAACTTTTTATTATTGTAATCCGCAAGCAGAATTTCTCCTGAAGGTATGATACAACTTCCTGTAATGAAACAACCCTCAATATCATCATTGGTCCTGATGTTAATCTCACGTTTCTCTTCGACTGACCATAAACCTGACGACATTGACCTCGATCTCTTTACACTCAAATCATCTGTCTCAGTCTGTATTACCCTGAAATAGAACTCAAGATTATGGTCATAGAAACGATACAACTTTTTCTGTTAATTGAAAACAAAATGTGATAAAATGTGAACGGTAAAATATTCAAATATTGATCGGCTATATTTTTTTTATTTAAACCAGATTTTAGGTTTTCACCAGAAATGTTTTTATCAATTATTGTAGATTTATAAAAGATATACTGTATGGCTATAAAAATGATATAATTTTATCCGTTATTTGTAAGAAAATGAGATCAAACATGAAAAGTAAAAAATTCAAATATTGACCGCTAATATATATTTTTTTTATTTAAAACATGTTTTCACAAGAAATGTTTTAATTATTTATTTTAGATTTATTAAGGATGATAGTGATATAACGAGCAAATATTTAATGATTTAATGATACAACTGCACTAAGTTGTAATATAATAATGATAATTAAAACTGATGGTTTTATCAGTAAAAGTAGAAAAGAAAAAAAAATAAATAAGAAAAATCGTTTAATTCAATCATAGTCTAAAATTAGTTTAAATCAGTTCAATTCATGCGTAAATACAAGGTACTCATTTAGATCTAGTCAAATTCACCTATTTAGATTTTCCATCAGAACAACCGCAATAAAAACATAATAATACTTATTCTAACATGCTAATATAAAAGAGAATTGATAGAAATAAGCTGGGTATATTGAGCGTAGAATTTATTTTTCCGACGCTATAAGGTTAATTCGTCATAATTGACGTCATATGACATGTACACATCAATTCTCTAAGCTGTGCATGTATATAAACCACGACCACGATGGCCACACCGACCAGGACCTGTTCATGTATAATATATTGAGATATGTACTAGCTAAAGAGGTTTTGACTTAGAATGTTAACATATTGTACCTTTCCATTCCAGAGAAACCTCTTTGCAATTGCATTGGATTTTGTATTCCTGAAATGAGATGTTAATTTATTGTATTTTCATATAAAATAAAGGCGACTCAATGCCTTCCTTAATTATAGTAATGGTTTGAATCGACAAGTAGATTTGTTAAATAGATATACTCTGTCGTATGATAAAAAGCGCTTAATTGAAACTTTTGTGTATTATACTCCTGTGAATATAATTATGATACATGTACAAGGCTAACATAAATGAGCTGTAAAAAAGGTCAATATATTGAGCTACTATGACAATAAAATATTTGTACGACATATTGTCATGTTATTTTGGTCATTTAATTATCAGTATTTTACTATGTTACTATATATAAGAGTATAAATTTAAGGATTCAGCTAAAATCATGTTCAAATTATCAAAGTTGACAAGGATAACAAAAAACGTAAAATTATTTACTCTGTGGACTATAACTCCATTACCATTATGCATTTATGTCTATTTGGATAAGTAACAATAACAAATAAATCACTATAACAAAGCCGGCAAATATTTCTCTAATAAAGTGATATTTCTAATTGTAGTAATTCATAATGCATGCGTTCTTTGATGAATTTTGATGTGAATCTTTTCCTTAAAGACAAACAAAATATTCCAAGATATGTTAAAATCTTGCACATATGTTATTATTTTGATAACCTACAAAGAGCCGTAGCTAAAAATGCAGATTCAGAGTTTGGGTATACTTGATTACATAACTCAGACCTACAGCGAGGTGAAAAAAACCTCACAATCTGTATATTACAATGTCATCTGTGCACTATTCTGTTCTTGTTGATAACGGAAATAATTTGAAAGACAACAAGATTGATGACACCAAGGACAAACGCAAACGTTATGGGATGAAGAGCTAAAGTTCTGGATTAATACACAATTCCATGATGACTCATATGGACGTATTATATTAAACGTTAATAGCTAAACACATAAAGAGTTAAAGTTACGGTTTAAAAAAATAAAAGGTAATACTTTAGTTACTATGAAATGAAACGAAACAGCTGCTTTACACTGCACTTCTCCTCAATAAAATGTTTCTACATATGTAGATAAGATTTATAACTAAACTAGCTGTAGTGTTGAGGGAATGTTAGACGAAAAGACTGCCTGATGCAAAGATAAACAGCCCAAAGAACAACGCCAAAGTTTTACTCGGCTGTCATCCTCGGGGAATAATAGTTTTATTAGTGTAGCTAATTATATAAAATACTATTGGATTGGAATTTTATTCATATTGATGACTATTCATGTAAGACAAACCTTCCACATGTGCTCTGCCTAGAAGTGAAGTATTTCCTGTAGAAATCTTGTCATGACTTAACTGTAAGATTGGCCCTTGTGACGGTACCACTGACAATGATGTTGTGTAGTCCCTGTGTGGCATTTGATATGGTGCCTATAGAACTATCTGTATTGACTAAATGTCCGGACACATGTCCAATTCCTAGTCCTAAGTTTAAAAGAAAAACAGAAATGTATAACATCGTAAGTCATTGTAAATTCCAGAGCAGATTGTTAAAATCAAGGAAGTCGGAAGAACAGCTAAAACCCCTTCCGCAGTGAACATGAATGTTTACTACTTGACCTTTAACACAACCATGACCTTAAAGTTGTGCCATGCATATCATAAGTACATTTGCTCATCACAAAAGTCAAGTTCAGTTATTGACCAACTTCAATATTCAGAAGGATACCTTAGTAAATTCTCTTATTTTTTTGAAAATTTTGTCAAGGTCTTGGTAGCTATGGGTAATTTTAGAACAAGTGTCTTACATATTTGCTAGTATTATGCTTCAGGCAAAATTGCTGTTTCATGGGCTTTTGTGATAAGTCCTGTTTCAACTTTTGATACTTTGATTGTGACTCTAATGTTTTTCATTAATAGTTTTCATGTTTTACAAATCATTCATGTGAGAATAAGCAGACTGCTGGTTATGTTATAACCTTGACTTTGGGAGTAGTCACCTGGTTGTTCCCTCTGTAGGTGATGATGGTGATCATAGGCGCCAATATCTTTTTTAAATTAGACCTTCTAACACTTGACCTTAAGTGTGACCTTGACCTTGAGGGTAGCAACCCAACTCTTGCACCCTGCATATCGTCTCATAATTGTGATTACCTGTGCCAAGTTATTTTTAAAACAATCAGCGGTTTAAAATTTATAAATCGGACACAAAATGTATTTTTTTCCAACATTTGACCTGTAAGTATGACCTTGACCTTGGGGAAGCAACCAAATTCTTGCGCTCTGCACATTGTCTCATAATCATGAGCACTTGTGCAAAGTTACTTTCAAAACATATTGAGTGGACACGAAAGTGTTACGGATAGAGAGACGAACGGAGGCCATTCCTATAATCCCCTCCGCTTTGAGAAGGGGATTAAAAGTATTAAATTACTAGAAACATGGCACTTGTAAAAATATAATGGCATGCATCGCATACAATGAATGACAAACCTTCCATTTGTGCCCTTCCTAAAATTGAAGTATTTCCTGTAGAAATCGGAATCGTGTCATGTCTTGACAGCGGTATTGGCCCTTGTGACGGGTCCGCTAACAATGATGATGTGTAATTCAGAGTCTGTATGGTATTTGATATGGTGCCTACATAATGATCTGTAGTGACTTTCTGTCCAGACACATGTCCATATTCTAGTCAGGAAAAGAAAGAAAAATATATGCCATCTTAAAGATTACTGTCAAAATACAAACAATTCAACTCGATTGTATATCCCAGAGTAGATTGTTTAACCTTTTATATCATATAAACGTGTTTTGACGGCTTTTCACACCCCCTCCGTTTTGAGGTCTAAACTAATAAATAAATGTCCTATTTATGACCCAAACACTATTTTCCGTTTGTGAAATGTTGTAAAAAAAGTGTTCAGTTTTTCAGCGCCGCCCCCTATTTAAAGGTGCAAGAAGGGGGCAGAAGGGAATGTATCCCCTTCTGTTTGGGGGTTTGAAAGTGAGCAATAATATCCTCATCACCAAAAAAACTTTGTAACATGTAACAGGCTAAAAATGGCCCCATGTCGATTTTAAGGTAACATGTAACCAACGCTATAAGGCTTTTTACTTATCACTATCCATTTAGAAGTTGCAGCACTTTAAAATCAGTTTTGATGGAAAAAACAATGGAATATTTGGCATTGATTTTTGGCAATTTTGAGACGCTCTCCCCGTTGCCATGGTTACAGGAAATTTAAGATTGCTGTTACAAAGGCTATGGTACGTCCAGTCAATTTTTGTGCCAAGTTTCATCCGTAATGAAGCATTTTTTATAGTTTCATAGCAGTTTAAACTTGTAACAGGAAGCTTTTCAATGAAATCGGGCATTTTTCACAATATACTCATGCGGTAAAAAGGTTAAAGAAAATTAAATACCTATAAAGTGACAAACTATAAAAAAACCTGACACTTTTTAAAATACATGTATAATGTCATGCATTGATTAAAATTATCATCTCCGCTAAAATCGACATGAAGTCAACTATTTTAATCTATACCTTTTCCGATCTTAACGTTAAATGACATAACCGGTCATTTAGTCAAATTATCATTTATTATGATAGTGAAATTCATCTGTTTAAAAACGTTTTTAAGAAATATAACGATAGTATGATATATAACACTACGCAATATATTCGACTTACGTTCAATTACTTCTAATTTAACGACAGCTGTTTGTAAAGTTACATCCACCACGTGGTCAAGAATGGCATGCCGTCCAATTTCTTTGATACATTTTTCTAGTTTATCCTTTTCACACGTTATTATCACGTTCATCTGTCCTGCTATAACGGTATTGTACAGGTGGTCAAACATATTGTACCATTCGTACACATCATTTTCCTCATAACGATATTTCCCAGCAAACTCGTCAATGATCACTAAGCAGATGTTTGGGAAGTCAATTTTGTCAATATCATGTGGTTTCTTCAGAAGTAAACATTGCTGTTCCTCATAGGCAGACGCCAATGCAACAGCTATAGAAGTTTTACCACATTTCTCACGCCCTGTTAGTACTATAGCCTTATTTACTTGGAAACTTTTCTTTGCTTTTTTAAATATCTCATCATCTACTTGACCACTGGATATCTTATAAGCCTTCAGGAAACATTCCGTTAAAGCTTAAAAATAAACAGTCAAATTATTTGTAAAAAAACAACAACAAAAAAACAAACATGTATGACATTTTTAATTACATGTAATGACAAATATACATGAAAAAGAACAATATTACCTCCCAAATTATTTCTGGTTACCGGCAGCGAAGACGATTGCGCGTATTGTCCTTGTCGTCTACATCCTGTAACGAAGATTATTCATTTTTAACTATTTAATCAAACCTACAATGGTATAACTGTAAACGTGGTTAACGAATAAACAAAGTTTTATTAAATAAAACAAGAGCCGCCACACAGTAGTGGCGACGTTTTGTTTTTGTTTTTTTTTGTTGTTTTCTTTTAAGCTGGTAGATAAACGGTTTAAACAAATCTTTAAAAATACAATTAAAGAATTTCCTTATTAATCTAAATAAGTCTGTCTCGTCAGAATTCTTGTTTTATCCAAGTATGAATCATTCCCATAAGTAAATTAAAAATGTAAGAAAATACAAGCAAATACTCAATCATCTGACCTTGACAATAAGATTATTTAAAGATCAAGATCATATCTAAATTAAATATCATGTCCGTTTGGTTAAAAAGTGTTGTTTTGTGTACATATGAATCAAATCCGTACACTAAAAAGGAAGAAAATTATGGCAATGGCAAGATAATATGTCTTATACTACTCTTTTCTTCTTTCTTTTTTAAAAAAAATCATCCCGTCGACTCGAAGATAAAATATGTTTTTTTTTTTTTCTAAGATTGGCTTTAGTATTGGATATAATCTCAAAAAGAGTTTATAGTTTAACTGTCTGGTTTAAGCCTGAAAACGGGGTATATTTTGTTTGGGACTCCAAATGGGAGCTTTTACGGAGAAAAACTTCTATCCCGATTTCAGTACTAAGCTAGGCAGTAAATCTTGAAGGTATATCCTAAAGAAATTGTTGTGTTTATTTTTAAATAAAATAAATTCAACAATAACAAAGTTATTGCCACTTATAGCAAAAATCTAGCAACATTTAGAATTTGAAGGTCAAGGTCATTTGTGAAAGAATGTCAAGTTTAGTCTAGTCAACTCAATGGTCTTGTCCCAAGGGTTTTTGTTGCTATGTATGAAGGCAATACACCAGAAATTAAAAAAAGATATGATCATAGTTAAAGTTTGCGAAAAGCAACGCCGCCATAACTGTTACAATGCGACAGAAGTCGAGCTTAACACAATAAGGCATCACTATACAATACATTACCATACAATACAATACAATAGAACCAGTACAATCACCCATAATCAACTAATGGACACTTAACACAATGAGAGATAAATTACCGTTAAGATACTATATTATTCAATACATTATCTACATTAACATTAACCTAGACTGAATTAGTTCTTTTAACATCATATCAGTCTATTGCAGAGTAAATGAAAAATGATATACCTATTGTAAGATCAGCTGGTTGTGCTGAACTTGTATCAGTAAACACTTTTACCACTTCGTCTAAGATTTCGTGGTCGTGATGCATTTTGCACTCTTCCAATATATTCAGGTCAGTAATTATGACAATGTCCAAGGCTTTAACGTCATTATCTCTCTTTGTTGAATGCATCATGCTTTTAAATATATCTTCCATGGCTTTAGCTTTGCTTTCATCGTAAGAAAATCCTCCAAATGGATCTCTACATAAAACCAAGTCTACATCTTCTGGATCAATGTGACGCCAATCAGACGACGTGTGCATTTCTACACATCGTTTGTAATTATAATCCATCCCCTTTATTGCTGCAAGAGCGGTCTCAAAATAACGGCTATTGTTGCATCCGGTTACAACCACGTGATGGCCATCTCTTAGTTTAGCTCGAATGTCTGTCACTTCACTTGGTGGGTTAAAATCGCCTGATAGTTCTTTCATCGTTGACTCAAACCCCGCTTACAAACAGTAAATAGTTATAAGCACAAATTTCCCTCATGAAAACAAAAACTTACTTACTTATAAATTTACTTTTATTAGATCATAGAGATAATGTAATTGATATGTCTGTTGTGATAGATTAGATCATAAGATTATAAGATTAAAATGGAAAAAAATTGTCTAAGTTAGAAATGAATGTAGACAATACTTTTCGAATGTTATTTTTTGTAATTACCAACCTACCTTGAAGCCGTGCCAGAATATCATCAGCAACTTTTATTCTTTTATTTTTGTCCCCTGAAGTAAATTATATTTCACATCCAATAAACAATACAAATATTGAAGCAACAATTAAATATAAAGTTTTTGACCAATGTCGAAGATAATTAAGCAATTATTTCAATTATATATAATTTGAGAATTGCGTGCAAAGTTTCTAAACGTATAGATACAGATCACTTCGGAATATTTTGATAATTTCACTGAGCTTATCATATAAAACGTTACTGAACTGCGATAAATAAGAATTAATACAATAACATGACTATGACTTCGATCTTATAACAAAACCTTAATCTGATGTATGAATACTGAAACCTACCTGAAGGTCCTGGTTTTTGGACCACCACTTGTCTGAGAATGGAAGTTGTTTCTTCGGCATTTGCCTGCATTTTATTCATAGTGTTTAACAACTGCTTAGAGGTTTCTTCATGCCAAATACGTAAACAATCACCGAGATTTGGTAGATGATTACATTTAACCTGATTTATTTTCTCAAGTAAGGATGCTTGATCATTTGTATCAAGCGCATTCATTGCTATAAGCCTAACAGAAGAGTCCAATCGCCCCCAATAATCATCGAAGTCATCGTCCGAAATAGTGCCGGTATTTGGGTGATGCTGCAACTCATTTCGAATCCCTCGAATTTCATTTTTCAACGCGACGATAACGAGTGGCTGCAGACGCGTGGCAAAAAGTTCTGTTATCAATGTTACCAGTATTGAGACGTCCCATTGGTTTTCATCAGCAGTGCCGTTAACAGGATACAATAAATCATACTGATCTCTCCTGAGCTTTTTGTTATTGAATAATTGCATCACATTCCGATTTCTGTGAGATAGGTAAGCATCAACTGATGTATAAGTGTTCCCAACATCAGTTTTTGCAAGTTTCACAAAATATTTCCTTAATACGTCAGCACAAATATCTACCACAAAGCAAACAAGTCTATAATATTTATCTGCCATCTGTAAAGTGAACAAGTAACATGGAAAACCCATTATTTATATAAAATATACAAACAGCATTATGTGATTTTTTTATTTTTATATAAAAGGAAGTACATTTTTGTGCATTGATCATTTTTAGTTCAATAGTAGCAAACGTTATACAAAGTTGATAAATAATAATCAAATGATTTGCAAAAGTAACATAATATGTCATAAAAGAATATTCTTACGCAAAAGTATCAATGTGAATCAATGCTTATAATTCAAAATAGTTTAAGGTTTATATAGCTTTATATCTACTTTAAAAAATGATCGTTTGAGTTTTCAAACATGCTTCTGTAAAAATATGGTAGTAAAGTGCTTTAAGTGCATTTGGCACATGCATGATATTATTGCTTAACAGATACAAAAAGTACTTTAAATAGCAGTATAATATTTTGTTCTGGAACATTTTATTCTGTTTGTGTGCAATATTCATGTTTATTAAATTAGAGAGACATTGTATGTTACAACTCTTTATGGAAGTAATAAAATTTTGCTGACGATGAATTTTGTAAAAATATTTCATAAAATATAGCTTAATACCCTTTAATCATTGCTACATATTTTTTTGTGTTGATTTAAGTATATTTATAAATAAAATTGTGATTGTATAGTGTTTCAAATTAATTAAGTGGGTAAAATACAAATGAAGTTATTTTGAAGTTTCTTATTTCATTGTTTCAAGCTATGACAATATATTGATAAAACAACAAATGAACACAAATTATGTCAAGAAATTTCTTTTGATACGTGACCAGAACACTGAATTTACTTTTCCTCATTAAAAATGACATTAAAAGATACTATAGCAAAATATGATAACTATTCTGACATTTCTATTATATTAGCATAATTATTTATCAACTTAAGAATTGTCTTTTATGACCCATAATTAAAAATAATGTTTACATTGCATTTAATGGGATTTAAATTATTAACCCTAATGGAGCTAAAGGTTTGATTTAACACGATTCAATTTTACTTTTCAAAGAATAATGTAATCAGTGATAAAGCAATATGTTTAAATTTTATTAATTTTGTTATTTATTTCAGACTTAATTTCTCGATCCGCAATCGGATACAAGTGCACTTTGAACAATCTCTATATAAATTTGTATTTTATACACTATATCGTTAACCTCTTTCAATATCTATCCGGTTTTATAACTTAGGTATTTTATACGTTTAATGGTGACATAAAAAGCAAGTTATAATAATAATAAAGCGATAAAGAGGGTTATACAAGGCGTATTATAAGAATAGCTTTTACCTTTCTCATTAAAATTATATCTTAACTGACGTTTGTTTTGTTGCATGGATGCAACCTTTCGCTACTATATTCTAGTAACGGATCAGAAACCGGTTAACCGTTTTCACTATAAATAGAAACAGCTATGGAAATTTTTCAGCTAAATATATCACACGATACGCTATTTAAAGAAACATTTCTAAACATAGCCAATGAATAACGTGTAAGATAAAATAGAATAGACATTTATTAGTTTATAAGGTCATAGTATGGAAAACAAAAGCAGACATGTTTAATTGTGGTAAAATAATATTTTCATCTGATAAATATCATTCGTCTGAGACAGAAATTCTTTTAATTCCACTTGCAGCTACCGTAATGATTAAAGTCAGCTTACAATTGTGTGAAAAAAAAATCAATACTGAGAATTTGTAAAAGCGAGATTCTGGTACAGGACAATATCTCAGAATCTGGCTTTGGCACGACACTATTTTGACTACAAAAACAAGATACTCATACATAAGATAACATATTAAACCATGTTATTAACAATGACATGAGATATGTATACTAATTTGATGAATTTGTCAAAGTAACCAACATACATTTTAAAGAAAAATAGGAAACAGTTTCTTTTAGTTCTTTCAAATCCAACAAACATACATTTTACAGAAAGAGAAAAAACAGTTTCTATTAGTTCTTTCAAATCCAACAAACATTTATTTTACAGAAATAGAAGAAATAGTTTCAATAAGTTCCTTCCAATCCAACAAACATACTTTTTACAGAAATAGAAGAAACAGTTTCTATTAGATCTATCAAATCCCATGAGAAATAGTATAAAATAGGTTTTACCCTTTTCTAGTCCAACTAATTATACCGTGCGACGAGATATTGTGCTATTTTGTGTCTTGCCTAAGCGAGATTCTGACCCAGAAGAAACATATCTCAAAATCTTTGCTTTGATCTTTTTCTAACAATGATTTCCTTTTATCATTATTGCTTTACTGGAAAGTATAACACTAGTCCAATGATTAAACGATGATACTTTAACTATTTAAGGTGTTCAGACTAGATATAATCCGTAAACCCATTTCAACATATTTTTACGCTACAGTAAACGTTACTGTATAGTAGACGTAGCCAAAATAATATATTGTTCACAAAAATTAGTGTTTTTCAAGCGATAGTTTTCCTCTTAAAATTCACTTCTTCACTGAAGAGCAGCGTTGTCCAATTTGTTAATCCAATATGTCAAGAAGAATCTCAGTTGAAGAATTGTGGCCCGATTCATGATTTAAACCAGAAACCCATTTTGACTATAGATAGAAACAGTTGATTGGATTTTCCACGCTAAAAATGTTATGCTATACAATACATTATTAGCCGGGGCGGATAAAGGGGGAATAAAGCTGCTCACCTAACAACCCCTGAAGGTTCCAATACCTTATTTTTTATGTTTAACTTTTATTTTCATCATAATTTTATATATGTATATGTTTCCAGTTCGCACTGCCCCAAAAAGTCAATATAGATTTAATGTTAAAGGCTGTAAGGTATAATTTTTGCGTTGAGTAATCTAACTAATATGACATTGTATATTAAATATAGAAAATGCTGAGATGTTTCATATCAAATATAAATGAGCTCAGAATTCAGAAAATCATTATCTTTAATTGTACAAATTGTTATAAAAATACAGACATACTATTAATTACTATAATTATACTACGTTTTGAATTTCTCTGTTCTCTTCCATTTCATGCCAGTATTCTAAAAATTTAAATGTAAATTATGCCTTGTTTAAAAGTGTGAAACGGGATGAAATAACAGAATACTTTGGCATCCTAATGATTCAAATTCAGATGCGTGAGAAAAGACAAAATCAAATGGAAAGATTACACTATTGATAAATGCAGATAGATGGGCACCCAATCTATTGAGCTAGAAGACATACATATACAAACTATAAAAAGAAAGACCAAATTACGAACAAAGGTGCTGGTTGCATTGATTTGACCTAAAAAGTATTTATTAATCCCAAATCTCTTCCAATTTTACTTCATAATCAAAGGTGCTTATTGCATTGATTTGACCTAAAATATTTTAATATTGTTATTCCTGAAATGTAATATCCCAATAATAGAAATAATAAAATATAATTATTTTTTTGTAGTTTTGTTATATTGTTATAGACAAGGTATACAACATCCAAGAATGAAAATTATGGGTATGCATCAGGACTAAGCGATCTAGAACAGTATGTTTGTTTGCTTGTAAACCGATTATGACGAGTTCTTATGTTATTTTAATGCCAAGATGGTTGGTCTTTTCCTAGTCACGAATTTAAAATCTTCGTACAAACATATTTAATTTATTCTCGTTAGTCTTTGTAGTCTTTGTTGTTAAATATTTCATTTTATTTTGTATTTGGAAAGTGTACACAGTTCCAAACTGTTCCAAAGATATCATAAGACAATTATTATATATCTTTATTTCATTTGTTAAAGTATATGAAGTTTGCAAACACTACTTTTCTATCACAACGAACCTTTCATTTCTATAATTTGAAGTGCGCCATTATTAATTTTCTGTATCATCATAGTAATTATTGTTATATGTTCCATCATATGATGTCACTTTATTTTCAATGTTCTATACTAAAACGATACTATTCCAAGAATATTATTAGAACAAGCATATGACAATTTGTATAAAATATTTTTCCAATTTATTGAAATACATTTTTTCCCAGCCACGTGCACATTTCTGCTATATACGTTTTCGTATATACGTATTTACAATGATACACTATTTAAAGAAACATTTCTAAAAATAGTCAAATGAATTACGTGTAAGATAAAATAGAAAATACATTGATTAATATATAAGGTCATAGTATATTAAAGGTAAAACAATAGCAGACACATTTTCTTTTAGTAAAATCGTATTTACATCTGATAAATCATAGGCAAATTTATGCCTGAGACAGAAAATTTATAAATCCACTTGTAGCTACAATTAGCGTAATGATTTAAATAAGCTTACAGCTGCGTGAAATAATTCAATACTGCGGATTTGTAAAAGCGAGATTTTTAGCCAGAAGGAATATATCTCAGAATCTGGGTTTGGCACGACAATATATTTTGACCACAAAAACATAAGCTAACATAAGCATTTTATGAACAGTGACTAACATAAGCATTTTATGAATCTGTCAAAGTAATAAACATACATTTTATAAAAAGAGAAGAAAGAGTTTCTATAAGTTCTATCAAATACCATGAGAAATATGATAAAATAGGTTTAACTTTTTTCAAGTCCAACTAATTATACCGCACGACGAGATATTGTGCTATATTTGTGTCTGGGCAATATTCTCGACTAAGCGAGATTCTGACCCAGAACGGAAATTGCTTTGGCACGTCAGTATATTTTGACTTACCTTTTTCTAACAATAATTTCTTTTTATCAAT